>NC_041382.1:25499321-25499873 GCF_002162155.2 Triticum dicoccoides
GGGCGCTTGGGCGGGAGGACGTCGAGGGCGCGAGCGGGGGCAGAGGGCGGACGGCGAGGGAGGCGGCGCTTGGCTCGAGGAGGCGCGGGGGCGGCGACGGAGACGGAGGTGTGGGGGCGGCGACGGAGACATAGGCGCGGGGGCGGCGGCGGCGTAGATCGGGGCAGCGGGGGGAATTAGCTAGGGGGCGAGGGAGAGGAACGAAGGGGATCTGGCGAGAGGGAGGGAATTAGCTAGGGGGGAATCTTACTAATGGCGCACCCGCGGTCGGTGCGCCATTAGTAATCTTTTTTTACATTGCAATGGCGCACCAGGCAGAGGTGCGCCATTAGTAATCTTTTTTTTACATAGCAATGGCGCACCAGGCAGAGGTGCACCATTAGTAATCTTTTTTTATATATAGCAATGGCGCACTAGCCAGAGGTGCGCCATAAGTAATTTTTTTGTTGCACGTAATAATTTTTTAGAAAATGAATATGAATATGAAACAGTATATTTTTTTATAAAAACAGTAATAATTGTTGTTTAACAACAATTGTAGTCTACACTTTT
>NC_041382.1:25500171-25505734 GCF_002162155.2 Triticum dicoccoides
TGCTGGTCGGCGGTGGTGGAGCGGGGGAGGGTGCGGGGGGTGCTGGTCGGTGGTGGTGGAGCGGGGGAGGGTGCGGGGGGTCATCGGCGGCGGTGGTGGAGCGGGGGAGGGTGCGGTGGGTCGTCGGCGGCGGTGGAGCTAGCGGAGGAGGGTCCGGCTGGGATCGAGATCGAGATGGAGGGGAATCGAGATCGAGATGGAGGGGGATCGAGATCGAGTGTCCTCATGAATATTCAATATTTTATCATATTGAATATGAAAAAATATCATCAAATTTGAAAAAATATTCATGAATTCAAAAAGTGCCCATGAAATTTAAAAATATTCATGTATCAAAAAGTGCCCATGAAATGCAACCAAGAAATGAAGACTACGATTTAAATACAGTCGATCTTAGCTAGCTATCTGTTCATAATCTTCTTGCCCTTCTTTTTCGCAAATGGAGTTCTTCTGTGGAACGGACGTCCTTTAGGTAGGGTGGTCCTGCATCTTCTTGTGGTGTATGCTGCTTCTTCATCATCGTCGTCATGTTCGATCTTCGGGTCGCCATACTTGTCGAAGTCTTGCTCATTGGCTACTCCATCCATTCCGATGATCTTCCTTTTGCCTCTCCTCACGACAACACGACTGGGCTTTGACGGGTCGGTAATGAAGAAGCATTGGTCCACTTGGGAAGCCAGTACCCATGGCTCATTTTTCGCGGTGACGTGTGCGCCCGCGGTCTTGGATTTGGCTTCGGGTATAACCATGGTGGTGAAATACCGGTCTTCTTTTAGGACGCTCTTGGCCCATCTGACACAGAACATCGGGACCTTCTCTCCAGCGTAGCTCAGCTCCCAGATCTCCTCGATCCTTCCGTAGTATCTGTCCTTGTCATTACCGGTGTAGGATTCCATCGTTACCCCGGAGTTCTGATAACCATCGATCTTCATGTCCTTGTCCTCGGTGTAGAATGTGTAGCCGTTGATATCGTACGCCTCATAGGTCATCAGGTTGTGCTCGGTGCCCTGTGACAAGGCGAATATGAGTTGTTCTTCCACGGAATAATCCTCATGTAAAGGGTACGACAGAAGCTTTTGCTTGAGCCAACGCGTGAAACATGAGTTGTGCTCTTTGATTATATCTCCGTCCGTCCTCTGTTGGCCTCGGTCATTGTACGTCTTCGCAATAAAGGTTTTGTGCTCTACCACCCAAGGATCGACCACGTCTATGTGTTGTAGCGCGACTAGGTTTGCTCTTTCAAAGTCGGCAAGTCGACCCTCGAAGTCGACATGCATTTCACGGCGGCCCTCACGGTGACCCCATCCAGCGAGCCTGCCGAGGTGCCTGTTGACGGGCAGACGAGCGGGGTTCTCGATGCCTAGATAATTCATGCAGTAGGAGATGCACTCTTCGGTCAAAAAGCCCCTGGCTATACTTCCCTCTGGACGTGACATGTTGAGAACGTATCCTTTGATGACACCATTCATCATTTCGAACGACATCATGCTGTGCAGGAACGTCGGCCCGAGTTGGATGATATCCTCCACGATATGGACCAGCATATGCACCATAACATCGAAGAATGCGGGTGGGAAGTACATCTCAAGCTCGCATAGTATCACCACGATCTCTTCCTGTAGCCTTCTGATTTGCCTCACGCCAACCGACTTCCGAGAGATGACGTCGAAAAAGTTGCATTGGCCAAATAGCATTTCACAGACGTGCGCGTCCATGATCCCACGGATTGCAACTGGAAGTATCAGCGTCATGAGCACGTGACAGTCGTGAGATTTCATCCCGCTGAACTTCTGCTTCGCTGGGTCTAGGTATCTGCTTATCTTCCCCGCGTAACCGTAAGGGAGTTTTACTCCTACGAGGCAGGTGAAAAACTGCTCGATCTCCTCTTGACTTAGAGTGAAGCACGCGGGAGGGTAGTCATTTCCGGTCTTCTTGTCCTTTTTGCCTTTGCGACGACTTGCAGTGTCCTGCTTCGCCTCATCATCATCATCATCATCATCATCATCATCATCATTAGCGTGAATCTCCTGCTTGATGCCCATTGATTTCAAGTCTGCCCTTGCTTTCGGCCCATCTTTGGTCCTCTCTGGCATGTTGAGCAGGGTACCAAGCAGACTCTCGCACACGTTCTTCTTGATATGCATGGCACCAAGGCTGTGAGGCACACGGTGGATCTTCTAGTACGGCAAGTCCCAGAAAACAGACCTCGTTTTCCATACCTTCAGCAGCGGCTCTGGCGCCTTTTGCTTCTTTCCCGGCAGTGGGCAATCTTTCTAATTTTTCAACAGCTCGTCTATTTCCTCGCCGTTCCTCGTACGCGGGCATCTTCGGAGTTCGGTTTCACCATTGAACAGATCCTTGCGTTTCCTCCACGGGTCATCGTCTCGAAGCCACCTTCGATGTCCCATGAACATGGTTTTCGAAGACCCGGGATCTCTATCTAGCTGGCGATACGTTGTGTCAGCCATGCACCTGACGCATCCAGAAAATCCGTGGACCACCTGCCCCGCGAGATATCTGTAACCGAGATAGTCGTGCACCGTCGTGAGCAGTGCGGCTCTCATAGGGAAATATTCTTTCTCTGCGGTGTCCCACGTATTGGCTGGCGTTTTCCACAGCGTGTCTAGCTCCTCTTTCAGCAGCCCCAGATACAGATTGATGTCGTTCTCTGGTTGTTTCGGCCCTTCAATTAGCATACTCATGTGAATGTACTTCCTCTTCATGCACAACCAGTGGGGAAGGTTGTACATCCACACAAACACAGGCCAGGTGCTATGTGTGCTTCTATGACTGCCAAACGGATTGGCTCCATCGGTGCTCGCGCCCAGCACGATGTTCCTTGGATCCTTCCAAAATTCTGGGTGTTCGAAGTTCAACGCTTGCCACTAGCTCCCATCCTGAGGGTGACTCAGCATCTTGTCTTTTTTATTTATCTCCGAATCATTTGCATCATATTCTCGCTTCTTCTCCTCCCTATCCGTGTGCCAACGCAGGAGCTTTGCTACCCTAGGGTCCGCGAAATACCGCTGCAGACGAGGAGTGATCGGAAAGTACCACACCACTTTTCGAGGAGCTTTCTTCCTCTTCTTGTATCGAGTGACGCCGCACACCGGACATATGGTAGACTCCGCGTGCTCGCCCTGATAAATGATGCAATTGTTCATGCACACATGGTATTTCACGTGCGGTACATCCAGAGGACACACGACTTTCTTCGCCTCCTCGAAACTGGTCGGGCACTTGTTCCCCTTGGGAAGACGTTCGTGCCAGAATGACATGTTCTTGTCGAAGCATGCGTCGGTCATTTTGTGTTTTACCTTCATCTCAAAAGCCATGAGCGTTACTTTCAGGCGGGTATCCTCGGGTCTGCATCCTTCATACAATGGAGTAACCGCGTCTATCTCCCATTGATCCAGCTTGGCTTTCTCTCGGGCGGCACCTCTTGCGTTATCCGTCTGCTTGAGAAGCAGCTCTTGAATATGAGGGTCCTGCACCCAGCCCATCGATGGTCCATCATCGTCTGCTCCTCCGGCATCTAGATCTTCATGATCATGCCCTTCGTCTGCTCCAGCATCTTCCTCATCATCATGTCCGGCATCTTCTACATGATGACTGTGTACAGCATCACCGTCGTGATCATGTCCTGGAGATTCTTCGTCTTCTCTCCCGCCCGAGCCGCGGTGGTTGTCTTGCTGCCCTTCCTCATTTTTTGCCCAGCCCCCATGGACGACTTCATAGTCATCTTCATCACCTTGCCACCGATAGCCATCCATGAAACCACGCAAGAGCAGGTGGTCCCGCCCCTGCCCGGAATCCGGGTCCGCAATAAGGCTCTTCAGCTTGCATCTTCGACACGGACATCTTATCTCCGTCTCATTCTTTTGAAGCATCTTGGCCTTCGCGGAGCTCAAAAACCTATTCACAATGCCTTCGGTCATCGTGCAGACCATGGTCGCGTGCGGGGTAGAGCAAAATGATATTTTAGAACCAAGAAAAAATTTGGCATGACTCTCCCTAAAAATAGGACCAAAAAGAATGCATAGTGCCAAAATTCTCGCCGAAACGGAAATGAATCAACATTCCAGCAAAATATTGGCAACTATCGCATTTCAAATACCCGTACCTGCAAACACAAACATATATGCAACACCACAAACATATGCAACACCACAAACATACATAGATCTAGCTAGGCCACAAAAAGTGCATGTGCACGTTGTTGGAGCGAGCTAGGGAGAAAAAAAGTAGATCTACAACATGAAGATAGCTTTTGCCTTACTTACCTATCAAAAAAGGTAATTTCAACATTTAATTTTGATGAATCTATGGTGCAAATGAGGTGAGGAGGAGGAGGCAGCAGACAAGCTTAGAGAAGGAGGTGGGGGAATGAAGTGGGGAAAGTGAGTGTGTAGGTGTGGCTGTCCAAAAATATCTAGCTGGTCCCAGGTTACTAATGGAGCACCACAGAGACATGCACCGCGCACCACACAGACATGCGCCATTAGTAGTTTTGCAAAAAAGTAAAAAAAATTATACTAATGGCGCACCGTGGCACAGTGCGCCATTACTAGTTTAAACTAGTAATGACGCACTATGCAATTGTGCGCCATTAGTAATTTTGCAAAAAAAGTAAAAAAAATACAGTAGTGGCGCACTCTATGGCTGGTGCGCCATTAGTAGTTCTAACTACTAATGGCGCACTCTGCTCGGATGCGCCATTAGTATGTTTGAAAAAATGAAAAAAAACATTTTGTTACTAGTGGCGCACCGTGTGCCTGGTGCGCCATTGGTGGCTAACACACTAATGGCGCA
The DNA here is from genome assembly GCF_002162155.2 of Triticum dicoccoides. NCBI lineage: Eukaryota > Viridiplantae > Streptophyta > Magnoliopsida > Poales > Poaceae > Triticum > Triticum dicoccoides. The sequence continues at coordinate 25,504,984 of NC_041382.1, forward strand.
CCAACAGATGGTGCGCCATTAGTATATAGTAATGGCACACCACATGTCTGGTGCGCCATTAGTGTTAATTCCATCTATAGCCCTTTTCACTACTAGGAAAAGGCCTACCAATGGCGCACCAGTTTTGCCTACTAATGGCGCATCACTGGTGCGCCATTACTAGCACGCCATTAGTAATTTTTACTAATGGCGCACCACTGGTGCGCCATTAGTATCTGGTATACTAATGGCGCACCACTGGTGCGCCATTAGTATAGGCCACGGTGCGCCATTAGTACAGGCCACTGATGCGCCATTAGTATAGACCATGGTGCGCCATTAGTATTTTTGAATTTTGAAGGCGGGAAAATAGTAGTGGCGCACCGTCTAATCCCCACCGTGCGCCATTGCTATTTTTGAATTTTGAATTTGGATCTGGATCGCGATTTTTTGCCCATTTTTTGCTTGTTTTTTTGCTCATCTTTTTGCACGATATTATTTCAAATTTTGTTCCCGTTTTTGGATCTTGTACGTTCTTTTGCCGTGTTCTTTTGCCGGAGAGGAGGAGGAGGAGGTGACCGGAGAGGCGCTCGCCTACATCGCCGGAGAGGAGGAGGAGGTCGCCGGAGAGGAGTTCATCGGAGCATCGGAGAGGAGGAAGGAGAAACCATGAGGAGATGGGAGGAGAGGAGGGAGGAGGAGCTCACCGGAGAGGAGGGAAGAGGAGCTCACCGGAGATGAGGGAGGGGGAGCTCACCGGAGAGGAGGGAGG
>NC_041382.1:25506037-25539745 GCF_002162155.2 Triticum dicoccoides
AGGGAGGAGAAATCGTGAGGGGAGGGGAGGGGAGGAGAGGAGGGAGGAGGAGGTCGCCGGAGAGGAGGAGGAGGTCGCCGGAGAGGAGGAGGGTAGTATGGTGGAAGAGAGAAGGGAAGATGGAGTGGAGGAGAGGAGGAGATGGAGTGGAGGAGAGGAGAGGAGGGGATGGAGTGGAGGAGAGGAGAGGAGGCGGGAAGATACTAATGGCGCACCATGGGCAGGTGCGCCATTAGTATCTTTTTATTTTATTTTTTGGACTTATTTTGAATTTTGAAGGCGGGAAGATACTAACGGCGCCCCATGGGCAGGTGCGCCATTAGTAACTCTTTTTTTTATTTTGTTGACCTATTTTGAATTTTGAAGGCGGGAAGATACTAATGGCGCACCATGGGCAGGTGCGCCATTAGTAAGTTTGAATTTTTTTGCCTCTCGAGATCTTAAAAGCCCCGTATCTTTTTTTCTGTTAGGTTTTTGAGGATTTTGAAAATGTTTAACGGCGTTCCCATTAGTATATAGTAATGGCGCACCACATGTCTGGTGCGCCATTAGTGTCAACTCCATCTATAGCCCTTTTCCTAGTAGTGTTTCCTAGTAGTGTCTGGAGCAGATCGAAAGCTATGCCCCTGGCCGTCAGGTCAGGTTTGGAAGTTTAAACTACACGGCTGACATCCACGGGGACTTGATCTTCGACGGAGTCGAGCCACTGCCGAGCGCGCTGCACTGTCACGACAGGCATGATCCAGCTCCGCCGCCGAACAGTGCCCTGAAAGCCGCACCCGCATCGGCTTCGACCCTTAATTCAGAGCCAACTGCGCCGATCGAGGATGGGTGGTTGGACGCCGCCTCGGGGGCTGCGATCCCAACGACGATCAAGCCGAACACCAGCCCCGCACTCCGCGAGACTCGTGACTCCAAGGAGCCGGACTCCTCCCCGGACTCTGAACCTTCCGCGCCCCGGCCGATCGAATCCGATTGGGAGCCGATCATGGAGTTTACCGCCGCGGACATCTTTCAGTACTCGCCCTTCGGCGATATTATGAAATCACCAAAGTCTCTCTCTTTGTCAAGAGAGCCCTGCCTGGATCATGGCCAGCAGGATTGGGGTGCGGAAGACGAAGAAATTCGACACCCACCCACCACCCACTTTGTAGCCACTATCGACGATTCAATCGACATGTTCGACTTCAACTCTGAAAACATCGATGGTATGGACGACGATGCGGGAGGCAAAGAAGAACCACCGCCCACAGGGCGCTGGACGCCCACCTCATCATATGACGTATACATGGTGGACGCACCAAAAGATGACGACGAGGAGCGGAAGGACGCACCGAAGGCTTGTTCCCTCGAGAAGCAGTCAAAGCAGCGACGCAAGCGCCGCGCCAAATCCCGCCTCGACAGAAATAACGATCACACAGACCCAGTGATGGAGCAGGATGAACCGCTGCCGGGCAACGGCAATCCGGATAATCAAACCAAACAAACAAATTCTATGAAGGATAATAGTCCGGACGACATAACGCCGGACAGGCACCCGGAGCAGCAGAATGCCCGTAAAAGGCTTGTTGCCACCGCGAGGAGTCTTAAAAAGTAGAAGCAAAGGCTCAAGGCTGTGCAAGACACACTCCAAATCAGATGGAGTAAAATACTCAACACAACAGTGAGGTACGGCGACAATCGCCCCTCCAAGAGCTACCCAAAGCGGAAGCTGCTACCTGAATTCGATGAGGAGGCCACAGACCCCCCACAAACAAATATCAAAGCAGCCACCTGGCCGGATAGACTTCCTGTCTACCAAAACAGAGCGGCATACAACGCCACTCACAATACAACACGCGACCCATGCGAGGGCTCGCACCCAAAGGATGACGCAACAAGATCCATCTATGGACCACGCAAGCGCGCCCCATCATACAATGCAACATAACAAACATCCGAACAATGCGGTACACCCAGCTACAGGGGTGCAGCACACCCCCTATGTTTCACCGATGAGGTGCTGGACCATCAATTTCCAGAGGGATTCAAACCCGTAAACATAGAGACATACGACGGAACAACAGACCCTGGGGTCTGGATTGAGGACTACATCCTTCATATCCATTTGGCTCGAGGAGATGATCTCCATGCCATCAAGTACTTACCCCTCAAGCTCAAAGGGCCAGCTCGTCACTGGCTTAAAGGCCTCCCCGAAAGCTCCATTGGAAGTTGGGAAGAGCTCGAAGACGCCTTTCGGGAAAATTTTCAAGGGACTTATGTCCGACCTCCGGATGCGGACGATTTGAGTCATATAACTCAACAGCCCGGAGAGTCAGCCCGAAAGCTTTGGAACAGGTTTCTTACTAAAAAGAACCAGATTGTCGACTGTCCGGACGCCGAAGCCTTGGCAGCTTTTAAGCATAGCGTCCGCGACGAATGGCTCGCCAGACACCTCGGCCAAAATAAGCCGAGAACGATGGCCGCATTAACAAGCCTCATGACCCGCTTTTGCACGGGAGAGGACAGCTGGCTAGCCAGATGCAGCACCAGCGACCCCAGTACATCTGAAGTTAGAGATGGATACGGGAAATCATGGTGCAACAGCAATAAACAAACACCGGAATAAAGAAGGCAGCACGAAGGGCACGACAGTAAACGCTGGATTCAAAAGCTCTCGGCCAGGTCAGCAAAAGCCGCCCTCTAAAGGCACCAGGGATGAACTGTCCAGCCACAACAAAATTCTGAACCAACTATGTCAGATCCATAGTACCCCTGGTAAACCTACTAATCATACCCACAGAGAATGTTGGGTCTTTAAGCAGTCTGGCAAGCTCAACGCCGTACACAAGGGGTAGGATACACCAAGTGAATACGAGGACGAGCCTCCCAAGCAAGACACTGGGGAACAAAAGAAATTTCCACCAGAAGTCAAAACAGTAAACGTGTTACACGTGATCAAGGGAAAAAACAACGCGGCACTCCCAGGAAAATATACCCAAGTGCCTGTCACCGCGAAGTCCTGCCACTGGTCGTTTCAACCGATCACTTTCAACCATCGCGATTACTCAGCAAGTATCCGACGCGCAGGATGGGCTGCCTTGGTATTAGACCCAGTAATTGGCGGATATCACTTCACACGAGTCTTGATGGATGGTGGCAGCAATCTAAACCTAATATATCAGGATACAATCCGCGGGATGGGGTTAGACCCAACAAAAATTCGCCATAGCAATACTACCTTTAAAGGAGTAACGCCAGGCCCAGGGGCTCGTTGTACGGGCTCCCTCCTACTACAAGTTATATTCGGCTCCCCCGATAACTTCCGTCGCGAGCATTTAACCTTCCACATCACTCCGTTCCAAAAGCGGCTATCAAGCACTGCTCGGACGCAGAGCTTTCGCTCGCTTTAATGCAATACCACACTACGCCTCCCTCACAATCAAGATGCCCGGTCCACGTGGCATCATTTCAGTGAATGGAAATATCAAGCGATCTCTGTGCGCCGAAGAGAGTGCGGCTGCCTTGGCAGCCGCACACTAAAGGTGCCCGGACCAGCGAAAGCATCCAATAGGTCGTCAAGACCTCAGACACAACTAATCAAGTCCGGCGCCGCTATTTATAACGAATAAATGGTCACATCCCTATTTGTCAAAAGAAGGGGCTCAACGCGCGCAGACAAGTGGCAATTTTTTCTCATCTTGAATTATACATGGTTTCTTTAAAAACTATCTTTTTGCACGAGAACTTTTTCACCTAAATTCCTCTGTTTTACAGACGATCATCGTGCTACACCCGTCCAAGGATTCTTTTTAGATTAAGAGCCTGCATAATGGAGACACAGGGGCAGACGTGCAGCAGGGACCCGCTCCAAGGATTCTTTTTAGATTAAGAGCCTGCGTAAACCTTTTTTACTGTCTCTTGTTGATACATATCCACCGTTGAGAAGGATGCTAACGTCTTGGCATGTGGCCACGCCAGAATAACGCACGTACCTGGACACAAGGGGCTTGTTACAAAGGCCATTATTTAGGCCCAGTTTATACCACAAAGACCGAATACCTTAGGGAGTGTTCGGCGTCGCGAGTTGGCCCTATATGCATCAGCTCTGAATCATTGTCTTTGGTCAAATGTTGGGTTTGCCCGGCTCCTGTGTTTTGGTGCCTTACATTCCGCTTTACCGGATAAGGTAGCACCAGGAGAACTACTGTGATTGTGCCCTGGTTCATCCGGACGAGCACCTAAGTAGAGAAAGCCGAAAACTGCCTGTCATGATATAGCGTGAGACTGGTCAACCACTCGATGACCTGTTGGAATGTTAGAATTCCTCCGCCTTAACGAAAGGCCGTTTTCCGGCCAGGCATGTACGCACCCCGGGATCGGGAGAGTGCAGTGCCACCAAGGGCTATCTAGTAGCCCCACTGTCAAACTCCTATGGCTAAGTGAAAGTGCTAAAGCATTATAGTCCGGTTGCCTCTCTCGCTCCGCTATCACCTCCTTAATAGGACCAAGACGTTGGGTTAAGTGTGAACGCGTGTTTTTTGCGAGCACCTCCGCATTATATGCGTGGGGGTTGAAGCCAACGGCTGCAATCTTTCAGGTTATACACATGTATACATAAACGGCCGCCCAGGAGGCATCATATTACCTTCTCGAAAAAGTATAAAAATAGCCTTATAAAAATTTATAAAAGCATTTCACTTACAATGAGATTACATATCACTCAAACATAATATTTTTTGAGCACTGGGTCTCTATCAAACGAGCACCCTCAAGAACTTCTTCAAAGTAGTGCTCAGCAGCCATTCGGCCTATGGCCGAATCCCGCGCTGCAACAGTGGTAGCATCCATCTCCACCCAGTATGCTTTAACACAGGCAAAGGCCATCCGTGAGACCTCTATGCACGCCGACCTCTTCATCGCATTAATGCACGGCACCACATCAAGGAACTGCTGCACCAAGCTGAAATAGTTGTTCGGTTTTGGCCTTTCCGGCCATAGCTCATCCACAACAGACCTCATGGCGAGTCCGGACAACCTATTCAGTTTGTCCCATTTGGCTAATTGGTCAGTCAATGAAAGCGGACGCTCGGGAGAATGGAATTGTGTCCAAAACATCTGGTCCACTTCACGATCCGTCTGACCCTGGAAGTACTTGGCCGCATTGGCAGCGCTCGCCGCCAAATCCATATACACATCCTCCGAACTCCACAGCCGATCCAGAGGGGCATACCGTGGATCTCCAAACTTCCTCCGCAACATAAAGGATTTCCCAGCTACAATATCCCCGGCTTCCTGCAGCTACTCCTTCTTCGCCCTCATAGCAGAGCGGATGTCTTTTCTCGTCGCAGTAGTCTTCTCAAGGTCCGATGCCTTCGCTAGGTTTTCCTTTTCAAGAACCCGGCAACGGTCGGCGGCGGCTTTTAATTCTATGGCCATCTTGGCCATCTTATCTCAGCTCTCGCCATGGGCGGCCTTCTCGGCTTTCAACTCTTCAGCCGCCTTCAAAGCAGCCGCATTACCAAACCTCGCTTGTTCCTTGGCTCGGGCAAGTTCTGCCCGCAAGGCTTCAACAGTGGCAGCTCCATCTGCAGTCACAACATATTAAAGATACTGGCATCATGCTGCTCTTACTATGTGGCGTTTACCAGATAATGACACTTACCCTGTGCCTCGTCAAGCCTTTTGCTAACAAGCTCGATGTCGGCCTCTGCCTCATCCAACTGCCATTTTAAATGGGCAAACTCGCAAGTCCGGCTAGCCACTGGAGCTTCCATCACCTGCACATAGAGGCAGTATGGTTATTACCTGGGAATATGATCCTCTGTTCGTCGTCGTTTCCGACGACAACCAAAGTCTCAGGGGCTACTATCTACACATGGCACACCTAGCATGTGCAGGACTATCATACATTATTTTACATACCTCAAAGCCTGTCAGTAGACTCATAAAAGCTCATGCAATCCGCTTTCGACGGACGAGATTCTCTCCATCACCGTATTCATCATCATACGGTGTTCATCTGAGATGGCCGCTCGCCCCACCAACTCCCTCAGAACATCCGATCGCACACCATACGTTGCCGGACTCTTTTGTCTGCTCTATTCGGGAGCCGGACACTGGGAGCTTCGGGGGTCAATGGGAGTATCTTCTGGCCTCACCGGACTCGGAGAGGCCCTCCGCGATGACACTTCGGGGTCGCCCGCTTCCGGAGCGGAGGAGTCCGGAGGAGGCGTTTCGCTCTCCATCATCTCTGGAAGAAGATCCCCCGAAGACGAGCTCATTTGAGAGGGGCTAAGGCCCGATATGCAAAGATATATGCGGTGGTTATTTTCTCAGAAGAAAACTATGGCATACCTATACTATTAAAGTATTTCGGGTCACTTACGACTCGCTGGAGAATTGATCCCCCCGCGGACTTTGTGTGGCAAAAGCACCCCCCATGGTAGGACCCTCTGTGGGAGACTTCTTCTCCCGTTTGGAAGCTTCGGCTTCCGAATCCCCGGGCACAGTCCTTTTCCTCCTCCGGTCGCCTTCCTTCATGGAGACGCTCGCTCCCTCGGTTAGAATGGGCAGCGTTGGGGGCCCGCGTCCGCTCGTATTATCCTCCCCAATATCTTCCTTCAAGGGCTCCGGGCAAGGTGCGACCTGGAGCATCTTTTCCAATACCGGATTGTCCAAACCCTCAGGGAGGGGGGCCGAACACCGAATCAACTTCGCCTTTGTTAGCCAGTCCTGGTCAAAAAGCAAACTCTCAGAAATAACTTCGTAACAAATGAGAGATTGTATGTTCGGCCGGAAGATTCTTTACCTATTCGGCGGCACGGTTACTGCTCAGGCCCACGTCCTTGGTGATTTCCAGACACTCTGCCTGAGGTCCGAAGAATGACTTGTACATCTCCTCCTGCGTCAGGCCAAGGAAATTTTGAATGACACGCGGGCCCTTGGGATTGAACTCCCACAAGCGAAGGGGCCGGCGTTTGCAAGGCTGGACTTGACGAACCAGCATAACTTGTATTATCGCAACCAAACTAAAATCTCCATTGAAGAGATCTCTCCTGATCCATGACATCAGTTGTGGTGGAGGGCCCAAGCGGAAAACAGGGGCGGCCTCCCACTTGGCACTTCTAGGAGCCGTGATGTAGAACCACTCCTGTTGCCACAATTCAGACACCTCTGGAATGGAACCTTTGGGCCATGGAGCTCCCGTCATTTTGCATATTGAGGCACCTCCGCGTGCTACATGTTGCCCCGCGATCATCTTCGGCTTTACTTCAAAGGTCTTGAGCCACAGGCCAAAGTGAGGGGTAACCCGGAGGAAGGCCTCACACACGACAATAAATGTCGTGATATGAAGAAAGGAGTACGGAGCTAGATCATGGAAATCTAGCCCGTAATAAAACATCAAACCCCTGACGAAAGGATCCAGAGCAAGGCCTAGACCTCGGAGGAAGTGGGAGACGAACACGACGTTCTCGTTGGGTTCAGGGGAGGGGACGGCCTGCCCTCGGGCAGGCAGCCGATGCGAAGCCTTGGCGGTCAGATATCTGGCCTCCCTCAACTTTTTGATGTCTTCTTCCGTGACGGAGGAAGGCATCCATCGGCCTTGAAGGCTAGATCCGGACATGATTGAAGGTTCGGAGCACCTGACCTGAACTTTGGGTGTTTGAGCTTGAGGTGGGGGAAGGATTCGATTGAGCATGGGAGGGAAAAAATAAAAGCCTTGTCCCTTTATAAAGAGGGTGAATATCAAGCGTCCTCTCCGTGGCCGTTTGGACTTGCCTATAGTCTAGGAGTGCTAGAAGCGATTGGGTTACCCACGCCCGTATTGATGAGAATCCCGGAATAAGGGGACACGATCTCTGCTTTAACAAGACATGCCAAGGAAACCGCCTCGCATGACACGCTGATGTTGGATAATAAAATGATTCGAATAAAGGCTTGGCCGTGGTGTTGTCATGCTACGGAATACGTCAGCAAATTAGATTGGTGTGAACATTATTCTCTCTATGGCAATATGTGGAAATTTATTTTGCAGAGCCGGACACTATTCTTTGTGTTCAAAATCTTCTATGAAGTACTTGTAGGAGGAACCCGCCTTGCAATGCCGAAGACAAACTGCGCGCCGGACTCGTCGTCATTGAAGCCTGGTTCAGGGGCTACTGAGGGAGTCCTGGATTAGGGGGTGTCCGGATGGCCGGACTATACCTTTAGCCGGACTCCTGGACTATGAAGATACAAGGTTGAAGACTTCGTCCCGTGTCCAAAAGGGACTTTCCTTGGCGTGTAAGGCAAGCTTGGTGATACGGATATGTAGATCTCCTACCATTGTAACCGACTTTGTGTAACCCTAACACTCTCCGGTGTCTATATAAACCGGAGGGTTTTAGTCGTAGGACAACATATAGAACAATAATCATAACATAGGCTAGCTTCTAGGGTTTAGCCTCTCCGATCTCGTGGTAGATCTACTCTTGTACTACCCATATCATCAATATTAATCAAGCAGGACGTAAGGTTTTACCTCCATCAAGAGGGCCCGAACCTGGGTAAAACTTCGTGTCCCTTGCCTCCTGTTACCATCCGGCCTAGACGCACAGTTCGGGACCCCCTACCCGAGATCCGCCGGTTTTGACACCGACAAGGAGTATGGTGGAAGGGGGCACCGCACACGGCTAAGAAAACGATCACGAGGATCAACGTGTGTATATAGAGGTGCCCCCGGCCCCCGTATATAAAGGAGCAAATGGGGGTGCGGCCGGCCCTAGGAGGAGGCGCGCCGGAGGAGTCCTACTCCTACCGGGAGTAGGACTCCCCCCTTTCCCTAGTTGGATTAGGACTTGGGGGGAAGGAGGAGAGGGAAGAAAGGAAAGGGGGGCGCCGCCCCCCCCCTCCTTGTCCAATTTGGACTTGGGGGGGGAAGGGGCGCGCGGCAGCCCCTAGGCCTCGTCTCCTCTTCCTCCACTAGGCCCATTAAGGCCCATTAGGTTACCGGGGGGTTCCGGTAACCTCCCGGTACTCCCGTAAAATGCCGATTTCACCCGGAACACTTCCGATGTCCAAATATAGGCTTCCAATATATCAATCTTTACGGCTCAACCATTTTGAGACTCCTCGTCATGTCCGTGATCACATCCGGGACTCCGAACAAACTTCGGTACATCAAAATATATAAACTCATAATGAGAAAGTCATCGTAACGTTAAGCGTGCGGACCCTACGGGTTCGAGAACAATGTAGACATGACCGAAACACGTCTCCGGTGAATAACAAATAGCTGAACCTGGATGCTCATATTGGCTCCTACATATTCTATGAAGATCTTTATCGGTCAGACCGCGTAACAACATACGTTGTTCCCTTTGTCATCGGTATGTTACTTGCCCGAGATTCAATCGTCGGTATCTCAATACCTAGTTCAATCTCGTTACCGGCAAGTCTCTTTACTCGTTTCGTAATACATCATCTCGCAACTAACTCATTAGTTGCAATGCTTGCAAGGCTTATGTGATGTGCATTACTAAGAGGGCCCAGAGATACCTCTCCAACAATCGGAGTGACAAATCCTAATCTCGAAATACGCCAACCCAACATGTACCTTTGGAGACACCTGTAGAGCTCCTTTATAATCACCCAGTTACGTTGTGACATTTGGTAGCACACGAAGTGTTCCTCCGTCGAACGGGAGTTGCATAATCTCATAGTCATAGGAACATGTATAAGTCATGAAGAAAGCAATAGCAACATACTAAACGATCGGGTGGTAAGCTAATGGAATGGGTCATGTCAATCAGATCATTCTCCTAATGATGTGATCCCGTTAATCAAATGACAACACATGTCTATGGTTAGGAAACATAACCATCTTCGATTAATGAGCTACTCAAGTAGAGGCACACTAGTGACGTTTAGTTTATCTATGTATCCACACAAGTATTATGTTTCTGGATAATACAATTCTAGCATGAATAATAAACATTTATCATGATATAAGGAAATAAATAATAACTTTATTATTGCCTCTAGGGCATATTTCCTTCAGTCTCCCACTTGCACTAGAGTCAACAATCTAGATTACACAGTAATGATTCTAACACCCATGGAGCTTTGGTGCTGATCATGTATTGCTCGTGGAAGAGGCTTAGTCAATGGGTCTGCTACATTCAGATCCGTATGTATTTTTCAAATCTCTATGTCTCCCACCTGGACCAAATCCCGTATGGAATTGATGCGTCTCTTGATGTGTTTGGCTGTCTTGTGAAATCTGGATTCCTTTGCCAAGGCAATTGCACCAGAATTGTCACAAAAGATTTTCATTCGACCCGATGCACTAGGTGTGACACCTAGATCGGATATGAACTCCTTCATCCAGACTCCTTCGTTTGCTGCTTCCGAAGCAGCTATGTACTCCGCTTCACATGTAGATCCCACCACAACGCTTTGTTTAGAACTGCACCAACTGACAGCTCCACTGTTTAATGTAAACAGGTATCCGGTTTGCGATTTAGAATCATCTGGATCAGTGTCAAAGCTTGCATCAACGTAACCATTTATGATGAGGTCTTTGTCACCTCCATATACGAGAAACATATCCTTAGTCCTTTTCAGGCATTTCAGGATGTTCTTGACCGCTGTCAAGTGATCCACTCCTGGATTACTTTGGTACCTCCCTGCTAGACTTATAGCAAGACATACATCAGGTCTGGTACACAGCATTGCATACATAATAGAGCCTATGCCTGAAGCATAGGGAACATCTTTCATTTTCTCTCTATCTTCTGCAGTGGTCGGGCATTGAGTCTTACTCAATTTCACACCTTGTAACATAGGCAAGAATCCTTTCTTTGCTTGATCCATTTTGAACTTCTTCAAAATTTTGTCAAGGTATGTGCTTTGTGAAAGTCCAATTAAGCGTCTTGATCTATCTCTATAGATCTTAATGCCCAATATGTAAGCAGCTTCACCGAGGTCTTTCATTGAAAAACTCTTATTCAAGTATCCCTTTATGCTATCCAGAAATTCTATATCATTTCTGATTAGTAATATGTCATCTACATATAATATCAGAAATGCTACAGAGCTCCCACTCACTTTCTTGTAAATACAGGCTTCTCCAAAAGTCTGTACAAAACCAAATGCTTTGATCACATTATCAAAGCGTTTATTCCAACTCCGAGAAGCTTGCACCAGTCCATAAATGGATCGCTGGAGCTTGCACACTTTGTTAGCTCCCTTTGGATCGACAAAACCTTCCGGCTGCATCATATACAACTCTTCTTCCAGAAATCCATTCAGGAATGCAGTTTTGACATCCATCTGCCAAATTTCATAATCATAAAATGCGGCAATTGCTAACATGATTCGGACAGACTTAAGCATCGCTATGGGTGAGAAGGTCTCATCGTAGTCAATCCCTTGAACTTGTCAAAAACCTTTTGCGACAAGTCGAGCTTTATAGACAGTAACATTATCGTCAGCGTCAGTCTTCTTCTTGAAGATCCATTTATTCTCAATTGCTTGCCGATCTTTGGGCAAGTCAACCAAAGTCCATACTTTGTTCTCATACATGGATCCCATCTCAGATTTCATGGCTTCAAGCCATTTTGCGGAATCTGGGCTCACCATCGCTTCTCCATAGTTTGTAGGTTCATCATGATCTAGTAGCATGACTTCCAGAACAGGATTACCGTACCACTCTGGTGCGGATCTTACTCTGGTTGATCTACGAGGTTCAGTAGTATCTTGTTCTAAAGTTTCATGATCATCATCATTAGCTTCCTCACTAATTGGTGTAGGTGTCACAGAAACCGTTTTCTGTGATGTACAACTTTCCAATAAGGGAGTAGGTACAGTTACCACATCAAGTTCTACTTTCCTCCTACTCACTTCTTTCGAGAGAAACTCCTTCTCTAGAAAGTTTCCGAATTTAGCAACAAAAGTCTTGCCTTCGGAACTGTGATAGAAGGTGTATCCAATAGTTTCCTTTGGATATCCTATGGAGACACATTTTTCCGATTTGGGTTCGAGCTTATCAGGTTGACGCTTTTTCACATAAGCATCGCAGCCCCAAACTTTCAGAAACGACAACTTTGGTTTCTTGCCAAACCATAGTTCATAAGGCGTCGTCTCAACGGATTTTGATGGTGACCTATTTAACGTGAATGCGGCCGTCTCTAAAGCATAACCCCAAAACAATAGCGGTAAATCAGTAAGAGACATCATAGATCACACCATATCTAGTAAAGTACGATTACGACGTTCGGACACACCATTACACTATGGTGTTCCGGGTGGCATGAGTTGCGAAACTATTCCGCATTGTTTCAAATGTACACCAAACTCGTAACTCAAATATTCTCCTCCACGATCAAATCGTAGGAATTTTATTTTCTTTGGTACGATGATTTTCAACATCACTCTGAAATTCTTTGAACTTTTCAAATGTTTCAGACTTATGTTTCATTAAGTAGATATACCCATATCTGCTTAAGTCATCTGCGAAGGTTAGAAAATAACGATATCCGCCACGAGCCTTAATATTCATCGGACCACATACATCTGTATGTATGATTTCCAACAAATCTGTTGCTCTCTTCATAGTACCGGAGAACGGTGTTTTGGTCATCTTGCCCATAAGGCACGGTTCGCAAGTACCAAGTGATTCATAATCAAGTGGTTCCAAAAGTCCATCAGTATGGAGTTTCTTCATGCGCTTTACACCTATATGACCTAAACGGCAGTGCCACAAATAAGTTGCACTATCATTATCAACTCTGCATCTTTTGGCTTCAACATTATGAATATGTGTGTCACTACTATCGAGATTTAATAAGAATAGACCACTCTTCAAGGGTGCATGACCATAAAAGATATTACTCATATAAATAGAACAACCATTATTCTCTGATTTAAATGAATAACCGTCTGGCATCAAACAAGATCCAGATATAATGTTCATGCTCCACGCTGGCACCAAATAACAATTATTTAGGTCTAATACTAATCCCGAAGGTAGATGTAGAGGTAGTGTGCCGACCGCGATCACATCGACTTTGGAACCATTTCCCACGCGCAATGTCACCTCATCCTTAGCCAATCTTCGCTTAATCCATAGTCCCCGTTTCGAGTTGCAAATAATAGCAATAGAACCAGTATCAAATACCCAGGTTCTACTGCGAGCATTAGTAAGGTACACATGAATAACATGTATATCATATATACCTTTGTTCACCTTGCCATCCTTCTTATCCGCCAAATACTTGGGGCAGTTCCGCTTCCAGTGACCAGTCTGCTTGCAGTAGAAGCACTCAGTTTCAGGCTTAGGTCCAGATTTGGGTTTCTTCTCCTGAGCAGCAACTTGCTTGCTGTTCTTTTTGAAGTTCCCCTTCTTCTTCCCTTTGCCCTTTTTCTTGAAATTAGTGGTCTTGTTGACCATCAACACTTGATGCTCCTTCTTGATTTCTACCTCCGCAGCATTGAGCATTGCGAAGAGCTCGGGAATTGTCTTAACCATCCCTTGCATATTATAGTTCATCACGAAGCTCTTGTAGCTAGGTGGAAGTGATTGGAGTATTCTGTCAATGACGCAATCATCTGGAAGATTAACTCCCAATTGAATCGAGTGATTATTATACCCAGACATTTTGAGTATATGCTCACTGACAGAACTATTCTCCTCCATCTTGCAGCTATAGAACTTATTGGAGACTTCATATCTCTCAATCCGAGAATTTGCTTGAAATATTAACTTCAACTCCTGGAACATCTCATATGCTCCATGATGTTCAAAACGTCGTTGAAGTCCCGGTTCTAAGCCGTAAAGCATGGCACACTGAACTATTGAGTAGTCATTAGCTTTGCTCTGCCAGACATTCATAACATCTGGTGTTGCTCCAGCAGCAGGCCTGGCACCCAGCGGTGCTTCCAGGACGTAATTCTTCTGTGCAGCAATGAGGATAATCCTCAAGTTACGGACCCAGTCCGTGTAATTGCTACCATCATCTTTCAACTTTGCTTTCTCAAGGAACGCATTAAAATTCAACGGAACAACAAAACGGGCCATCTATCTACAATAAAACATAAATAAGCAAGATACTATCAGGTACTAAGTTCATGATCAATTTAAGTTCAATTAATCATATTACTAAAGAACTCCCACTTAGATAGACATCCCTCTAATCCTCTAAGTGATCACGCGATCCAAATCAACTAAACCATGTCTGATCATCACGTGAGATGGAGTAGTTTCATTGGTGAACATCACTATGTTGATCATATCTACTATATGATTCACGCTCGACCTTTCGGTCTCCGTGTTCCGAGGCCATATATGTTTATGCTTGGCTCGTCAAGTATAACCTGAGTATTCCGCGTGTGCAACTGTTTTGCACCCGTTGTATTTGAACATAGAGCCTATCACACCCGATCATCACGTGGTGTTTCAGCACGAAGAACTTTTGCAACGGTGCATACTCAGGGAGAACACTTCTTGATAATTAGTGAGAGATCATCTTAAAATGCTACCGTCAATCAAAGAAAGATAAGATGCATAAAAGATAAACATCACATGCAATCAATATAAGTGATATGATATGGCCATCATCATCTTGTGCTTGTGATCTCCATCTTCGAAGCACCGTCATGATCACCATCGTCACCGGCGCGACACCTTGATCACCATCATAGCATCATTGTCGTCTCGCCAATCTAATGCTTCCACGACTATCGCTACCGCTTAGTGATAAAGTAAAGCATTACAGCGCAATTGCATTGCATACAATAAAGCGACAACCATATGGCTCCTGCCAGTTGCCGATAACTCGGTTACAAAACATGATCATCTCATACAATAAAATTTAGCATCATGTCTTGACCATATCACATCACAACATGCCCTGCAAAAACAAGTTAGACGTCCTCTACTTTGTGGTTGCAAGTTTTACGTGGCTGCTACGGGCTTAAGCAAGAACCAATCTTACCTATGGATCAAAACCACAATGATAGTTTGTCAAGTTGGTGCTGTTTTAACATTCGCAAGGACCGGGCGTAGCCACACTTGGTTCAACTAAAGTTGGAGAAACTGACACCTGCCAGCCACCTGTGTGTAAAGCACGTCGGTAGAACCAGTCTCGCGTAAGCGTACGCGTACTTTCGGTCCAGGCCGCTTCATCCAACAATACCGCCGAACCAAAGTACGACATGCTGGTAAGCAGTATTACTTATATCGCCCACAACTCACTTGTGTTCTACTCGTGCATATTACATCAACGCATAAAACCTAGGGTCTGATGCCACTGTTGGGGAACGTCGTAATTTCAAAAAAATTCCTACGCACACGCAAGATCATGGTGATTCATAGCAACGAGAGGGGAGAGTGTTGTCTACATACCCTCGTAGACCGACAACAGAAGCGTTATGACAACGCGGTTGATGTAGTCGTATGTCTTCACGGCCCAACCGTTCAAGCACCGAAACTACGACACCTCCGAGTTTTAGCACATGTTCAGCTCGATGATGATCCCTGGACTCCGATCCAGCAAAGTGTGGGGTAAGAGTTCCGTCAGCACGACGGCGTGGTGACGATCTTGATGTTCTACCGTCGCAGGGCTTCGCCTAAGCACCGCTACAATATTATCGAGGAGTATGGTGGAAGGGGGCACTGCACACGGCTAAGAAAACGATCACGAGGATCAACGTGTGTATCTAGAGGCGCCCCTGCCCCCGTATATAAAGGAGCAAAGGGGGAGGTGTGGCCGGCCCTAGGAGGAGGCGCCGGAGGAGTCCTACTCCTACTGGGAGTACGACTCCCCCCTTTCCCTAGTTGGATTAGGACTTGCGGGGAGGAGGAGAGGGAAGAAAGGAAAGGGGGGGCGCCGCCCCCCCTCCTTGTCCAATTTGGACTTGGGGGGAATTGGCGTGCGGCAGTCCCTAGGCCTCCTCTCCTCTTCCTCCACTAGGCCCATTAAGGCCCATTAGGTTACCGGGGGGTTCCGGTAACCTCCCGGTACTCCCGTAAACTGCCGATTTCACCCGGAACACTTCCGATGTCCAAATATAGGCTTCCAATATATCAATATTTACGGCTCGACCATTTCAAGACTCCTCGTCATGTCCGGGATCACATCCGGGACTCCGAAAAAACTTCAGTACATCAAAATATATAAACTCATAATGAAAAAGTCATCGTAACGTTAAGCGTCCGGACCCTACGGGTTCGAGAACAATGTAGACATGACCGAGACACGTCTCTGGTCAATAACCAATAGCGGAACCTGGATGCTCATATTGGCTCCTACATATTCTACGAAGATCTTTATCGGTCAGACCGCATAACAACAAACGTTGTTCCCTTTGTCATCGGTATGTTACTTGCCCGAGATTCGTTCGTCGGTATCTCAATACCTAATTCAATCTCGTTACCGGCAAGTCTCTTTACTTGTTTCGTAATACATCATCTCGCAACTAACTCATTAGTTGCAATACTTGCAAGGCTTATGTGATCTGCATTACCGAGAGGGCCCAGAGATACCTCTCCGATAATCGGAGTGACAAATCCTAATCTCGAAATACGCCAACCCAACATGTACCTTTGGAGACACATGTAGAGCTCATTTATAATCACCCAGTTACGTTGTGACGTTTGGTAGCACACAAAGTGTTCCTCCGGCAAATGGGAGTTGCATAATCTCATAGTCATAGGAACATGTATAAGTCATGAAGAAAGCAATAGCAACATACTAAACGATCGGGTGCTAAGCTAATGGAACGGGTCATGTCAATCACATCATTCTCCTAATGATGTGATCCCGTTAATCAAATGACAACACATGTCTATGGTTACGAAACATAACCATCTTCGATTAATGAGCTACTCAAGTAGAGGCACACTAGTGACGTTTAGTTTGTCTATGTATCACACAAGTATTATGTTTCCGGATAATACAATTCTAGTATGAATAATAAACATTTATTGCCTCTAGGGCATATTTCCTTCAGTGGTAAGAGCAACCGAACGGGAACCGGAGAGGAGGTGGGCGGCGTCGACGCCGGGCTGGACGCTGGCCCTGTCGGGGCAGGACCAAGCGGCGGTGCGGCGCGGCGGTGGCCGGCGAGCCCTCGAGCGGAGAGGGCAGGAGGAGTCGCGCGTTAGCGAGCAGAGCAGGCCCAAGCAGGGAGATGAAAGGCCGAAGTCCCAATCCGGGCCACTACTGATGAGTGGGCCCATTGAAACGTGTGTGCTCGCATTGGGGAAATAAAATCGTAACTACTCCATAACCCCTAAAAAAGAAGGAACTACTCCAGAAAAATAACAAAAATACTAACGCCTACATATGTGGTAGTTTTACAACTTGTCCACATATGGGAATCACTGTTAAGTCAAGTTTGCACGAATCTTGACACATTGAGGCAGCATTTGCGTGGCACATAGGACCGGGCTGGTGTGTGGGCGTTGGAGAGTTCGCCCACATGCCCCACAACACGCGGTTTGCTAGCTGCGCTGTGTGGGTGAACTAGTTTCTGCCCACACAACCATCATCTAGTGCATGCGCGTGTGGGCGAACTGCTTTTTGCCCACACGACACTTGTACGTTGTTGGATGGCAACTGTAGTTACGCATACGTAGCAACTAGGTAAACACACATGGCAACTATGATCCGTTGCTAGACGGCAACTGTAGTTGCACGTACGTGGCAACCAGATAAACACACATGGCAACTGTGATTAACCATACACAGGGTCGGCCCTGGGGCATGGGCAGAGGGGCGACGGCCTAGGGCCCAGGCCGGAGGGGGGCCCATGATGTAGTACACATATAGTATAGCCCAGCAAAAAAAATAAACAAGGGAAAAATTATGAGAGGAAGAAAACAAGATGGGCTCGGCACATCGGATCACCTGGTAATGCGTAGCGAAGCGTCGCCCACGCAAGTCACAACGGCTCGATGCACACGTATGTGTGAAACAAATCAATCGGAATGTCTGGCTTTCCCTTTCTTCTTCTCAAAAATAAAAAACAATCTGAATTTTCCCATTCGTCGCTCGCCGGTTCTTCTTCGTCGTCTCATCAGCCCGTCGCTCTGTCGTTCCTCGCTCTGTGCCTCTGCCGCTCGTTGCCGCCGGGGCACGCAACAATCTGACAACTTGACCTTCCAGCAATACGGCAATACATATGTATGCGAATGCAGGACCGTACCTAATATCCATGTTTGGATGTTCTTTAGTACGTATATTAAACTATTCATCAATGAATCATCCCATGAAGTATCTAATTTTTTATGTATAATTTTCTAATTCAATCTTTCATAGTATGTATTCAGCCATCCTAATTTTTTGTCATTTTGTGTACATGTCTAGGGTTCTGATCATCCGATCTATAAATTTCTAATTCGTTGTCTACTCTTTGCTTCGTAATATTAGGAGATTAACATGCCATGTTGCCTAAGAAGCATTTGTCGAGTACTGAAAAAAGAAAAAGAAAGAAAGAAATACATATGAAAATTGAACCACTAAAGGGTTCCTTGACAAAGTATTTTACATCTTCGAGTATTGTTGATGTCAGTGAAGAACATAGGCAAGGAACTAATCTCGAGCATGAAAATTCAGATGTTAAGGTCAATGAAGATTCTGAAAGTATACAGAGGAGCAAATAAATTTGTTTTCTATTTGAGGTAATCATGTCATGTTTGTTTTATTTTGCATTGTCCAACAACTATTGTAGTCAAATTTCAAACTAAAGATGTGTGGTTGAAAGTTTACTTTTAGTATTATGCAAATGAAGTTATATATATGTATCACGCAAACACATACATACATACATAATTATTCTTCACACATACATACATACATATATATGTAGGGTCGCGCTATTCGTCACCTTGGGTGAGAAATAATTATTCTTCACCCCACCTCTATTTTACCATCAATGCCCCGTAATTTCACGTTCCGTAAGTTTTGTCTTATTTCCGACGTAATAAGAGATCGTAAGAAAATATATAATCGCTGTAAAAAATATTTTATGTTATGTAAAATTATAAACGTAAAAACATAGTGTAAAATATACATAAACTGCAAATTTTCTTCTCATATGATCTATATTTTTATTTTCTTATGCCATATTTTACGTAGTGAATCAATAGGAATGTAACTATTTGAATTGCAAACGTAATTTAATTATGAAATGATCATAAAATTACCTCGGTTGAAGAATAACTTATACTGCACCCTGGATGATGAATAGTAACACTATATATATATATATATATATATATATATATATATATATATATATATATATATATATATATACTATTAAAGGAGGATTGAACGTCGTGATGGTTCAACCTCGATCGATGGTTCGACCTCACCTTCGCTACCTCCACCTCGTTTGACCCTCCTCCCCTCGTTGGATTCCCACGCAGAGAAAAGTTAAGGAGAAAAACTCCGGAAAAAGCAGGAGAAGAAAAACTCTGACGACCTCCACTTCTCCCACGACCTGCCAGTCTCATCTCCCATCTCCTCATCTCTCCCTCTTTCCCGCGACCAACCCTGCACCCTCCTTCCGATCAAACTCCTACGTCGTCCCCGCTATCGTCGGTTCTCCCTCTCTCCCTGATTGTTCCCAATCGATCTCTGAGCCACCACGATTCCCAAATCCATCTCCTTGCTCCCCACCCTACCCATGGCGCCGTCGACGCCGACGGGCTACTACAAGTGCGGTCCAACCCAATCCCCAACCCTGTCGTACGCACCTGCCACTTCGGCCCTACCACCAGAGACGGACACCCAAGTTCGTTGCGACGCCGGAGGGTGAGGAGGCGCAGCACGAAGGCGGGAAGGAGAGGGAGACACGGCCCAATCTCAAGCCGAACCCGCTCCACTCTGACAGCGGCTTGGGCTTCGTCCTCTGATAATTCTCCAAGACGGCCATGCCCCACCCAGCCACGAGGTATGCCTTGCAACCTATAACTCCATCTTTGGATAGATTTGACATGTACTGCCCTTGTTGCCCTGACTCTCCTTGCTCCTAGCATGGTATTTTCAGCCTTCAACTTCTTTGTTCCTATTTGTTTATTTATTTAGATGTGTCTTGGTTTCTTACTGGTACAGTAGTGATTGGCTTGATAAGTAAATCAATACATATAATCTTGATCATTGGTGCAAAGCAACTGTTACTGTATTGTGGTGCTGTACAAACGGTTCTATTATTGAGTTTAACTGTTGAAGTTTATGCCAAGTAGGTTCTGCTTGTTCTGATGTTTAATTGGTAACTGACATAGTTATGACTTCTTCCAGTTAATTCCATACACTTCAAACATTTGGAACTGGAGTATTCTCTTGCTTAGTATTTTTGACATTGATATGATGTTACCTTTTTACGAAGATGAGAGTGAGATAGATGTTGATACTGCAGCTCAAACAGCTCAAGTTTCAATCAATCCTGGTCTGCTGATATGGAGAGCGCAAGACCTGGTCTTTGGTTCCTGGAACAAGTGATTTTATTGCCTTATAATTATTTCCATCTCATTTCCCAATACGGATGATCAGGTATTGAAGTTAAATCGTGTCTTAAAGTAGCTTCAGTTACTTTGTACGTATCGAAGTTCTTCAGTTACATTAAGATCCAAATTACAGATTTTACAGGTTATTAGGGGGTATCCCAATGGATAGGACGCCCGCGGGTGGCTGTCGGCTTGAGCTGGTGCGGTACCATCACGAATATCGGGATGGGTGGACGGGGAGGAAGGGTGGAAGCCAGGGCCACATTGGGAAAAAACACGGTGAGCGAGGTGGTGGCATTGTACCGTGACACGGCCATATTTTTGCCGTTCTGCGTGGTGACTCATAGCTATTGGAGCAGGGCCATCGGCAGACAAGCAATAAATGGTTCTTGAGCAACACACAAGCAAGAAATGGTGCTTGAGGTTGTAGGGCCGAGCAGGTATACACGAGCGGTACGCATCTCATTTTCTTCGTCAGGTTCTAAATGATCCCTCGAGTTTGCATCCATTTGTATTTACGTTACAAAATCACATGTTCATGGTTTATCTCCCTTTTAAGGGTCTAGCTAAACTAAAGTGAATACCATTATGTAACCAATTTTGTAAATTGAGTTTGAGCCTGAACAAAGAAAAGTCTACCAAATAACACATAATGGGACATATATTTCGGGAGATATTGGAGTACCACCCTCAGCTTCTCAAGGATTACATGAACGGCTTTGAAAAAAATGAGCTTTCTATATGCCAGGTTTCTGTGACATGCTTGTAAACTTTTTTCTCTTTTATTTTGTTTATGTAGCAACATTCACAACTTCTGCCATTGGTTCTTGATTTTTTTTTGCTGACAATTTCTAGAGGCAATTCGCTGACTTAGAAGATGATATTGCAAAGAGCAAGGCAGTCAACATGAAGCATGTTTATCTCGCAAGGTAACTTACATTATCACATTGCTCCCGATTGTGATCAGTTACATCTACATATCAGGTTCACAATGACTTGTGTCGCCATACGTACCTTGTGCTAAAATTGATTAGAGGTAGCAAAATGCATTAGTTAATAGGCTTTTCCACAAAGCAATCTCGTGATATTTCAAAGGTTTCTTCTGTATAATATGAATTATTGTCTTGCTTCACGGATTTTGAAAACTGATGATTTTGATGTAGGTCTGCTACTTGCAGGACTACAAGGTCTGAAAAATTAAATACAAGCAGGACTCAACAGTTCACTCTACTATGATTCCTCCAACAAATTATCTTCCTTATTCCTCCCAAGTTCCTCAAAGGATTCCAATAGGTGTTTATTAGCATTCTGTCACATACTGACCTGGTATTATTTTTCCCATTTAACTTCAAACGGCATCAGTCGAACTATTTCGCCTTTGTCACTCTCGCAGCAAGACCAGATAGAGTGGCTTTCTCAGCGACATCAATGCAAAATGCAAGTATCACCGATGGACGCATTGGATGAATAGGGCTAAGGGAATTGAAGTTATACTGCTCTTGCATGCAACAACACCTGCAGGGGACACGTAAACACTCCAGGCACGCAAGGTCACATCAGAGGATGGCATGCTGTCCTCCGACTATTACGATTCCACCATTCAGCAGCATGGCCAGGGCGGGTGGATACAACATGGTTGCTGTGGCCGCAAGGATGTACTACGACAAGGGTCGGGCAAGCTTGCGGGGTCGAGCATGAGAAGGGAGCACGAGAACGGCTACAGTTCCCGTTCCAGGCAGAGGTTCAGGGTGCAGGGCCACATGGTAAAATTTATCCCTTTTTCTAAATTTTTATAATAGATAGAAAACAGCTGCTATCTTGTACATATGGCGACACTTCATTTTCTCTGTTCTGCTGTCTAAATCTGCTGATGCTCCTAATTATGTTAATAGATAGTTTTGTCAGTGTGGATGTAGGAGTACCTACGTTTCAGATAAAGTTGTAGGTTGTAGAGTTTCCTTATCTAGATTCTGCCATGTAATTTACTTATTTTATTTTCCAGTTGTAGCCAACCGCATATAATCTTGCGATTCCCTTTTAATAATGTTGAAATTAAGACATATTTTTTGTCACATAAATAATTTTGCGTATCAGTAACTGAGTTTGTTGAATCTTTGTGTCATATCACTAAGCTTAATCTCAATTAAACAATCTTGTTGAACTAATAAATGGCTACATTGTATTTTCTTATATTGACTACATTGTATTTTCTTATACTTGATGTAAATGATGCAATGAAATATTTTTAAAAGGTAAATAATGGAGTGTTTTTCTTACACTCGAAAGGGATGCAATAGGAAAAAAGTATTCATGATTTGAGTAACGATAACGGAAAGAAGCTGAACTGGGTTAGCATCATTGACGATAAATCTACCAGTCGACCCATTTGAACAAAGAGGGCTAGCTAGCGAGGAAAATTCCCCATCTTTTTATATGGTTAACTATGTCTATAGTATTCTACCTATCAGTATTGGTCACAATGAGAGACTTGGACTTGATGATGGACT
Organism: Triticum dicoccoides; assembly: GCF_002162155.2. Taxonomy (NCBI): domain Eukaryota; kingdom Viridiplantae; phylum Streptophyta; class Magnoliopsida; order Poales; family Poaceae; genus Triticum; species Triticum dicoccoides. The sequence continues at coordinate 25,529,021 of NC_041382.1, forward strand.
TTTATGTTCATGATAACAACTGATTTGTTTATATATTTATAGCATATAAGCTGAAGTCTTGCGTGACAAATACACGACATTTGTTTCTTGCTTACTTGCATATCCTGATGCATTGATGATGTATGCTTGTGCTTAAGTTATGTTTATTGGCCACTGTCATCTTGTAGTGGTGCATTGATGATAGACATATAAACACACAAGTAGCTCTCGACACATGACATGTTTTTATGATATTGTTCTATTTCAATGGTACAAATCTACATTTTGGTTCCTTATTCTAAACAAACGTGATCTGATTCAAGGTTTCTCCTTTTGTCATTGGATTAAGAAGATAAACTCTTATACCAGCTTATATGCAGCTTCTTCTTACTATTCTCTATTTGTGTTGTTGGATATGGCAATCACTTTTTCCTTAGATTATGTAGCTGCCTATCTAAAACCATTAACTGTGATCTAGCTTTTGAGGTTCTTGTGTAACATAGTAAAAATTACAGTTTTGGTAAGTCCCAGTCGACTGAGACTTCGTTATGTCTCAATCGATGCTATATTACTTTGATCTTGCATGGAGATTCATACAAAAAATTATTTTCAGTTTTTTTCTTTTTTCTTCTTATATACTATATCACTTGATTAAGACTTGGGTAAGTCTGAGTCGACTGAGACCTAGGCGCACCCAAAAAATTACCATTTAGACAAAGTAAAAGGTACTTCTTTATTATTTTTTATCCTGGTTATAGAATTTTTCTCTGATTCTGTTTCCATCATTTCCACATCTGGTGTTTTGTTGTGTCTCAATGTTGATTTTACAAGTCATCTATTGTATATGCTGATGCTTTTGTTTCTAAGATGTATTCTCAACTGATATTCATATCTTGTTTGCCTCTATGCAATGAGAAGGATGAAAATATGATTATATTCTAAAATTGATATCATGCAGCCTAACCAATATATGGCCTCTTGTGAACTTCCATTCTCTCGGTTGTGCGCTACTACATCCGGTCGCTCTGAGACAAAGGAGACGATGGTGGCCAAAGAAACATCATCCCCAACTCAGAGCTCCAAATCTGGTGTCTCGACATGGAAAGATTCGTACCTTGAGGATTGGAGTTTGAACGAGATGTATTTGGTGTGAGAGAAAGATGTCTCACATGCTCTATTGACAAGGAGGAGTGGGTTGGCGCTGTGTCAGCACATGATACTATACAAGCTATCATTTGCGGTTTTTCCTTCCAGGTTATCAGTGTTATTTAGTACAATGAAGATCTTAATTTTTACTATATTTTTTGTATTTTTGTCCTGATACACCATTTAGGTTGCGATAGTGGTAGAAAGACACTTAACTTGTCCTTAACCCGATGGCGAAGGAGATGTCCCATGGGGAGGAAAAGGAGTGGATGCTTGGTTGTTGTGGAAAAGGGAAACAGGGAGAATGGCATCGATATTCAGCGAGAATAAACCGAATGCTTGACATTTGTGTTCATACAAAGAACAATCATTTCAATAATGTCTCTAGCATATCTATATTGGCCCGTGGCAACGCACGGGCATTCAACTAGTATATATATATATATATATATATATATATATATATATATATATATATATATATATATATATATATATATATATATATATATATATATATATGACTCCTCTTCTGTACTCCTGGGAGTATGTACTCACATTCTCAATATACCTCATATACGCATTAATTATACCTCTTTATTATTCTCAATATACTTCATTAAATATTCTAAGATACCCCAATACGAGTTTTGTTGAAAAAATATCATCTACGATGTATTTTTTGTAATATACCTTTTTCACGTACAAACACATCAGTATAAACGTAAACATTTAAAAATATGTAGACTAACATGAATTTTTTCATGGAACTCATTTTGGGGCATCTAATAATTACTAATGAAGTATATTAAAAATAATAAAGTGGTATAAAAGATTCATCTATGTGGTATATGAGAAGCGGGAGTACGTACTCCCAGGAGTACACAACCATTTTAGTGGTATATATATGGTCTTAGGACTTAGAGGGCCCATATTGTCGAGTTCTCGTAGGGCCTCCCGAAATACAGGGCCGGCCCTGACCATACATGGCAACTATGGTTGGACTGCACGTGGCAACTAAATAAACGCACATGGCAACTACTATTTGATCATAGGTGGCAAGTAGTCAATCACACACTTGATCATAGGTGGCAAGTTGTCAATCACACACGGCAACTACGGTTTGATAACACATGACAACTACCAGGACATGGCAACTATACTTAACCAAAACTGATAGAGTTGTCATGCTTTTACAACTACATTTGCCATCCCGGATAACTACATCTGCCATCCTGGATGGAAATTAAATCGTCATCCCACGGGTACCTAACGTAGCTGCGCCTGGACGTGTAGGCAGTTTTGCTTCATGCCACTCGCGCGGGACGGAGATGAGTAGTATTTGTTGGGCGTGTGGCACAAAGTAGCTGCACCCACACGTGTGGGCAACTATAATATTCGCCCATACACAACCTGTGCTCAAAACCTGCTCACACCACACACGATGTATGGGCGGATGTCTAGTATGACACACGTGTGGTGGATATCGGCGTCCAAAATTAAAGACAACGCTAACGCACACGCGTGTGATGTGAGCCAAACCCGTCCACACGCCTTATAATACACAGACTGTCCCACGTCACCGCATGCATGCATGTGAGAATATTTTTGGATTTTTAGTTTTTAAAATGTTTTATCTCTTAAATGAAAAATCGGATTGAAGATCCGTTTTCACCATTAAATCCCTCGCAACAAGATCATCGAAACTAGATCTCATATTAATATATTTTGATAAATTTTTTGAGGGGTTAAAAGTTGACATGTCTATTGCACATGAATTGCCATGATATTTACACTAAAATTGCTATGATATGTTTCAGCTATTTTCTTCTACATTTAAAAGTAAATTTTGACATATTATAAAACGGGGAATTAAGAAACTAGACTTGCCATGAATCAAAACCTAAAATTGCCATGATACATGCACTTAGAATTGCAACGGTTCATACAAAAAATAATTTTTATGGTCAAAGTATTGGAATTGCTATCATCAAAAAACTAAAATTGCAATGCTCTACAAACTAAAATTGCCTCATGGCAACTTTAGTTTAAGCACTATCGCAACTACAGTGTAAACATCATGGCAACTTTTGGGCAAAAAAATCGTTGAAACATATCAACATGGGGTCTACTTTTGAAGATCTCGTGGAGACGGATTTAATGGTGAAATTGGATTTTTCAATTTTTAATTAGGAGATAAAACATTTTTAAGCCGAATACCAAAAAGATTCCTACCGATGTCATATGTTCATACGTGGTAAAACGAGTGGTGATGGTGGCGTGTGGGCGATATGCAAGATGCCACACGTGTCGGCGTTAGTTTTTTCAAAAATAAATGGGAGCTACATTTGTTCATTTTTTTAGGACTAGAATAGTAAACACTACTCCGACAGACCAGAACATTCAGAAAACATTAGGTCTCGGAGGCTGTAGGGAACACCATCTAGTATCCTCTGATCACCACAGGTTCTGGTCGAGGCTGCCAACTCATGTGCCGAAGTGTTGTTGCTGCGTTTCACCCAGTTAATTCTGCACATTGAGAATGCGGACATAGCTCGCTTGACGTCCATTAATATGCCATGACAGGCTAACTTCGTTGGGGCCTGGGTAGCAAGCTCTTTGGCGATACTCTGACAAGCCATCTCTAGGATCACCTGTCCCCTGAAGATTTCGGCTAGTTCCTGAAGTCCCAACAGGGCAGCACGAGATTCGACCTCCTCCACGCTGCAACATGGAACCTTTGTTCCGTTTTTGCAGCACGCACCAACAATTCACGGGGGACTTGCTGGTTGAGTCGTGCAATGAACTCCGGTGCCGAGAAACAACGAGTAACACACCGACGGTGAGAAGCTTGAACGCAAGCAAGTGGTGAATGTAGCCTGCATAGTACGGCGACGGTGCCCCGAGTTAAGGCGCAGGGAGCATGCCCCGCCCGACAAGTAGCTCGGGCGGTGCTCAAGGGTTTGGCCAACACATTGAAAGAACCATATAGGTAGCTCTCAAAAGGAAACCTCTCACTTCTCATTCAGCAAATCTTAGATTTTGAGAGATTTATGGGAGTTCTTGAGAGATATTTCACCCATTGATCATCCACTCCTCTTCGTATTTTGACCAAAGCAATTTGTGATTTGAGTAATTCTTGAGTTTTTCTCCTTGATCTTGTTATTCTTGTAGTTTATAGGAGTACTATGGTGAGAAATCTACTTGTTATTTACCCCTGATAGTTTGTAAAGGTTTGGAGGCCGTCTCAAGAGCTGTTTTGAAGAATGACACTTTTATTAACTCAAAATATGTAGCATCATGGGTTACGCCCAGTCTCTGCATAGTTAGGATGCACACAACAAACAGCGATAGTCTGATAAGTGTTAAAATAAAAACCAACAAATTGGCACCAGTAAAGTTGTGGAGGACCGACACTATGCCTATGTTTAAGGAGGTAGTGGTCTGACTCGAAGATTATGTTGTTACCCATATTTGTTAAAACCACCTTGGCCACCCACTCCAACCGCAAGCACACCGTCTTAAACAATGTTTGATGCTCTATTTGGTCTAGTGTAGACCACATACGATGTCAGTACGTACAATGAAAAATCACCTGCAGGGGAATATAGTTTTTTCCATTGAATATCAAATCATTTCTATATAGCGACATCGACCAGAATAAGGTAGACGCTGTCACCCTTATTAGCGTGCTAAAACTATTGGAAATTCCATCCAACCAGTGATCATAAATATTGACAACATTTATTGCCGGATACAAATTGAACACTATTTGGATGACTGACCACATAGATGTAACATCCCAAATTTTCAATTTGGAATGTTATACATAGGTCATTCATGCATATCATATTTTAATTGCATTTCTCTTTGTGATCCTCGAAATCCTAAGCAACTCAAGGACCCTCGGAGAGAGTTGGGGATTTTCCCTCGTTCTCATATTTCAGTTTTATCAAATATTGAAACAAGGAACACTTTGGGTTTTTAATTATTTTTCTCTCCAAAAAAATTTCACATCAAAATATATGAGAGAAGATAATATGACTTCTCCAAAATAAATGAAATGTTGGAGGAAAAATATTAAAATCAATTTGTATTTTTCTATTTGGGGTTTTATCGCTATTTTACTTGAATTAGGAAAAATAAGCGTTTTTTAAAACTGCATTAGAGTCCTAAATAAATGTTCACCTTGTCCGGTAGATTTTTAGAGGACAGGCAAAATTTATTTCAAGATTTTTGGAGTACGTTTAGTATTTATTTTCTTCATTTTTCTGCACGGAATTATTTTTTATTTTAAAAAAGTCAACCGACCTAGCCGGGCCGTGCCCGACTAGGACACGCCCGGCCGGCCTTTATAACCAGAGCCCCGACCCCGCAGCCCACCAGCCCGTCCCGCCGCCAAAACCCTAACCCTAACCCGTCGCCACCGTCGCCGCCGCCCGCACCGCCCACCACCCTGCCGTTGGACGACGCCGCCGCCACCCGCCGCCTCGCCGCTGATTCCGCCGCCCGCCGGAGTTGCTCGCCGCCGCCGCCGGTTTTTGCCGGAAAACCGTACGGTTTTTTTAGAACCCGCGGTCATTTTTCTTTTAGATCGGTTTATTTTTTCGGTTTAGTTATTTAGCGAACGCCCGTTCGTACGTTCGTTTTAACGAACAGTTTTCACCCGTTAACCGCAGACAACGAACGTTCGTTGGTTAGCCTGTTTGTCAGTGTTCTTTTTCAGGGTTTTCTTGCGATTATTTTTTATCGCGATTTCTGCCCTGTTTTTTTCATTTTAGTTTATCTTTTCCCGTGTTTATCGGAATCAGGCGATTCAAGCGCCTAGATCTTTGTCTCGAAGCCCTCTTTCTGTTTACCCAAATTGAACAAGATTTTGGTACTGTAAAATTTTACTTTAGTCCAAATTAGTAATCGGATCTTGTTTCTTTTACAGTTTGAGTTTCCTTGGGATTTGTGGATAAGTATAAGTTGCCCACTAGAGTTCTTAAGGCACTTATGCTAGTAACCTCACCCAGAGCCGAGTATATGGCAAGCAATGGATGTTTTCAGTTGCCATTAACCATAGGTAGTCATGTTTTCCCCACTTACTTGATAATTCTGGAGTCGCAAGGATTGGATGTGATATTAGGAATGGATTGGCTGTCGAGGTATGGAGGAAACATCGATTGCGCCAGTAAGTCAATTCTGCTTACTACCCCGGAGGGAAAGAGGATCAAGTATGTATCCAGGCATGCGCCAAGGAGAACCCAAGAACATTCTCTCACGGGAGTTGTTCAGGAGGAAGTGCCTGTTGTGATGGATAACCCAGATATATTTCCAGAGGAGTTAACATGCATGCCGCCAGATCGAGACATAGAGTTTTAGATAGAGTTGTTGCCAGGCACCGGGACAATATCAAAGAGACCATACCGGATGCCCGCGAATGATCTGGAGCAGATCAAGAAACAAATTAAAGAGTTATTGGAGAATAGTTACATCCGACGGAGTTCATCACCATGGGGAGCCCTAGTGCTATTGGTTGAGAAAAAGGATAAATCTCTAAGAATGGTTGTTGATCATCGGGCGTGGAATGAAGTGACAATCAAGAGCAAGTACCCACTGCCGATGATCAATGATCTGTTTGACCAGCTATAAGGAGCTAAAGTGTTTTCAAAGATCGACCTACGATCAGGTTACCACCAGATGAAGATTCAAGAAAAGGATGCACCTAAGAAAACTTTTACCACAAGGTATGGGCTTTATGAGTATACGGTTATGTCATTTGGATTGACTAACGCCCCTGCCTATTTCATGAGTATGATGAATAAGGTGTTCATAGAGTTCTTGGATAAGTTTGTCTTGGTGTTCATTGATGATATTTTAGTATACTCAAAGAATGAAGAGGAACACCAGGAGCATTTGCGCTTAGTTCTCGAGAAACTTAGGAAGCACCAGTTGTATGCCAAGTTCAGCAAATGTGAGTTTTGGTTGAAGGAAGTTGGATTTCTTGGACATGTTATATTGGGGGAAGGTATAGCAGTAGACCCCACCAAAGTTTAGTCAGTCACTGAGTGGTTGGAACCCACCTCAGTTGGAGAGATCCGCAGTTTCCTTCGACTCGCGGGATACTATCGGAGATTCATTGAAACAATTTCTAAGATTGCGAAGCCTATGACGACGTTGTTGAATAAGGACACCAAGTTCCCTTGGACTGAGGAATGTGAAGCAAGTTTCCAGGAGTTGAAGAAACGTTTGACTACAGCCCCAGTGCTAATTCTGCCGGATATACGCAAGGATTTCCAAGTGTATTGCGACGCCTCTCGCCTAGGACTTGGAGGAGTACTTATGCAATACGGAAGAGTTGTTTCATATGCCTCACGACAACTTCGACCGCATGAGTTGAATTATGCCACACATGACTTGGAGTTGGCAGGCGTTGTACATGCACTCAAGACCTGGAGACACTTTCTTATTGGAAACCATTGTGATGTGTACATGGATCATAAGAGTTTGAAGCACATCTTTACACAGAAGGAGTTGAACCTCAGGAAAAGGAGATGGTTGGAGCTTATAAAGGATTATGATATGAAGCTGCACTATCATCCGAGAAAGGCCAATGTCGTAGAAGACGCTTTGAGCCAAAAGAGTTATGCCAATACCTTAGTAACAAGAGGATTTCCAAAGGGGTTAGCAGAAGATTTCAGGGAGCTACATTTAGAGATTGTTCCCAAAGGTTTTGTTACAACTATGGAAGTTCATTCGACCTTGTTGGGAAAGATTCGAGAAGCCCAGAAGGATGACAAAGAAAATGTTGAGATAAAGGAGAAGATGAGTGAAGGCCAAGCAAAAGGTTTTTGTGAGGATGAGCACGACACCTTGTGGTTTGAAGACCGTTTTTTTGTGCCCAATAATGCCGAGATCAGGAAGTTGATATTACAGGAAGCTCACGACTCACCATACTTGATACACCCCGGAAACACCAAGATGTATTTGGATTTGAAGGAGCGTTTCTAGTGGAATGGAATGAAGAAGGATATTGCCGAGTATGTAGCCCTATGTGATGTATGTCAGAGAGTGAAGGCAGAACATCAGAAGCCAGTAGGATTACTATAGCCTATGCCGATATCCGAATGGAAGTGGGATAAACTTGGCATGGATTTTATCACCGGATTACCCAGGACCCGATCGGGATATGATTCTATCTGGGTAGTAGTGGACCGCTTGACCAAAGTAGCTCACTTTATCCCAGTGAAAACCACATATACAAGTGCAAAGTTGGCCAACATATATATGACCAGGATTGTATATTTGCATGGAGTTCCGAGGACCATCGTATCAGACAAAGGAACATAGTTTACTTAAAAGTTTTGGCATCAACTGCACCCGACTTTGGGAACCAGGCTAGAGTTCAGTAGAGTGTTTCACCTGCAGATAGATGGACAGACTGAGAGAGTCAATCAGATTCTGGAGGACATGTTGATAGCTTGTGCACTAGACTACTTGTCGTGGAATTGTCACGGCAGATGTCCTTAGTGTCAGGACTTAGTCGCGAGGCCAGCGCATCTATGTGGTAGCTTGAGAGGGGTTGAGTGGGACGAGAGGCGCGAGGTTTTACCCAGGTTCGTCCCCTCACGGTGGAGGTAAAAGCCTACGTCCTGCTTCATTGATATTGATGATGATAATGATCACGGTTACAAGAGTGCTCTATCTTGAGAGCTATTGTCTAAACCTAACTTGTCCAACTCGTGGAACTTGTGAATCTTGCCTCTTTTGGGGAGCCCTGCCCCTCCTTATATATGTTGGAGGGGCGGGTTACATGTAGAGTCCTATTAGGATTAGGACTAGTCTATCTCTAATACAAACCGGATATAAGTCCAGGTCTTAACTCCATGTAGGACAAATATTCCTCATGCCTTTCCTCTTAAACCGGCCCACCGTTAAACGTGAACCGGCCTTCTGGGCCTTGGGCCTTGTCATCCATCTGTCCCGCCCACCGGATCACTAGTGAGTCATAATGACCAGGTGGGTTGCTTGTAGACCGCTAGGTCAGGGCGGGTCGCTAGTAACTCGCCAAGTGTCAGCGGGGACTTCAGATAAACCGCCAAGTCCTGGCCAGGTTAACTTCGGGCCGGTTTACGCCGCGGGGTATATCCCCGACATTACTGGTCTAGTTGGGATGATAATTTACCCTACACGGAATTCTCGTACAACAATAGCTACCAGTCCAATTTGAAGATGGCACCTTTCGAAGCACTGTACGGAAGAAGATGGCAAACCCCGTTGATGTGGGATGAAGTTGGAGACTGCCAGTTGTTTGGACCGGATTTGATTAATGAGTCTGAGGAGAAGGTTAAGCTGATTCGAGATAGACTGAAGGTATCCCAGTCCAGACAAAAGAGTTATGCAGACTTGAGACGCAAGGAGGTAGTCTATGAAATCGGAGACAGAGCATATCTGCGAGTGTCACCTCTGCGAGGAGTTCAGCGTTTTAGAGTTAAGGGAAAGTTAGCCCCGAGATTTGTAGGACCGTACTGTGTTCTCGAGCGTATGGGAGAGGTTGCCTACAAGTTGGAGTTACCTGAAGGACTATCAGAAGTTCATGATGTGTTTCATGTTTCCTAGTTGAAGAAGTGCCATGCTGAGGTGGCTATTATTCCTCTGAGAGATACAGTGCCCCTAGAAGCAATACAGTTGGACAGTGATTTGACGTATGAGGAGAAACCAGTCAAGATTCTTGAGTTTGCCAGTCGAGTTACCCGCAGGAAGGTTGTCAAGTTTTGCAAAGTTCTGTGGATCCACCATATCAAGGACGAAGCCACCTGGGAAAGAGAGGATGGTCTATGCAAGGACCACCCACACCTATTTTCTAGCCAACCCAAATCTCGATGGCGAGATTCATCTTAAGGGGGGTAGATTTGTAACATCCCGAATTTTCAATTTGGAATGTTATACATAGGTCATTCATGCATATCATATTTTAATTGCATTTCTTTTTGTGATCCTCGAAATCCTAAGCAACTCAAGGACCCTCGGAGAGAGTTGGGGATTTTCCCTCGTTCTCATATTTGAGTTTTATCAAATATTGAAACAAGGATCACTTTTGGTTCTAATTATTTTTCTCTCCAAAAATATTTCACATCAAAATATATGAGAGGAGATAATATGACTTCTCCAAAATAAATGAAATGTTGGAGGAAAAATATTAAAATCAATTTGTATTTTTTTATTTGGGGTTTTATCGCTATTTTATTTGAATTAGGAAAAATATGCGTTTTTCAAAATTGCATTAGAGTACTGAATAAATGTTCACCTTGTCCGGCAGATTTTTATAGGACGGGGAAAATTTATTCAGGATTTTTAGAGTCTGTTTAGTATTTCTTTATTCATTTTTCTGTGCGGAATTATTTAAAAAAAAGTCAACCGACCTAGCCGGGGCGTGCCCGACTAGGACTCGCTTGGCCGGCCTTTATAACCAGCGCCCCGACCCCGCAGCCCACCAGCCCGTCCCGCCGCCGAAACCCTAACCCTAACCCGCTGCCACCGCCGCCGGACTTCGCCACCGCCCACGCCACCCACCGCCCCGCCGCTGGACGCCGTCGCCGCCGCCCGCCGCCTCGC
>NC_041382.1:25539968-25542591 GCF_002162155.2 Triticum dicoccoides
GCCGCCCGCCGGAGTTGCTCGCCGCCACCGCCGGACTTTCGCCGGAGCCGCCGCCGTCTCGTCCCGAGGTAGCCGCCGTCGCCGGTTTTTGGCGGAAAACCGTACGGTTGTTTTTTTAGAACCCGCGGTTATTTTTCTTTTAGATCGGTTTATTTTTATCGGTTTAGTTATTTAGCGACCGCCCGTTCATACATTCGTTTTAACAAATGGTTTTCACCCGTTAACCGCAGACAGCGAACGTTCGTTCATTAGCCTGTTTGTCAGTTCTCTTTTTCCAGGGTTTTCCTGCGATTATTTTTTATCGTGATTTCTACCCTGTTTTTTCGTTTTAGTTTATCTTTTCGCTCGTTTATTGGAATCAGGCGATTCAAGCGCCTAGATCTTCATCTCGAATCCCCCTTTCTGTTTAACCAACTTGAACAAGATTTTGGTACTGTAAAATTTTACTTTAGTCCAGATTAGTAATTGGATCTTGTTTCTTTCGCAGTTTGAGTTTCGTTGCTCCGTTTGATTTGATTCCTTTTGCAAACCGGAGTTCTTCAGTTGAACTTTCCAGTTAGATCTTCTTATTCGAGATTTACCCGTTCTTCTTTGCTTGATTGTTTATGTATGCTATTGTTTCTTTGCGATAGAACACCCGGAGTGCGAAGCGTGCTACTACGAGTCTTTAGGATTTGCACATCGTCAGCAAGGCAAGTAAAACTTTGACCATGCCCCTTTATCACCCAGTTTTTATGCATTAGTTTCAACCTTCACACATTGTATGAGTAGGATCTCTTAACATGTGGGTCTCGGAAGTAGATAATGAGCTAGAACCTATTACCTGTTTTATTATCAAACCCTTGGGAGTTACTTTTACGTTTTGCTTATATTGCCATGCTATGCTCGTAGACGTGGTTTGGGTTTGAGTGTATCCCTGACATATGTGAGTTGTTAATTAATGGTTCAACTTAAGGTGGCAACTTTAACACACATCTGAGTGGATTTCTTGTGGGCACCTGGAGAATCCAGTGTCGTCCTAGGATATCCCGGAGTACCCGTGTGATCATCCTACGGCCCGCCACCCAGGCTCAAAGGGATCATAAGACTATTCATGATAGAAACTTCCATGTGCAGCCACAAGCCATTATGGGCTCTGGCATAGTTGAGTAGGTTGCGTCAGCTCTTGAAGAGGTGGACTAGAAGATGTAGGGGATTGTAGGTGTACCAGTCCGCCCGGAGTAGAGAGCAAATGCTTCTGAAAGACCATGTCTCGTTCATCCGTTTCTCAAACACCATGCAGTGCGAGAAATACAGCGGAGGAGATCGAGTCTTATGGGGAAAAGTGCGCAAACCTCTGCATAGTGTATATACTAATCATGGTTAGCCATGTACCCGGTTATGGACATCTTGAGTATCTGGCTCTTGGATTATCATATGGATCTCATCACTCTAAAGTTAAATTTGTTGGGTTGATAATTACTTCTAATTGGGATTGATTTGGAGGAACCTTCTCAATATTGTTCAACTACCATGATAGTTAAATAAAATATATGCCTTTGTTGTAGGGAAAAATTGGCTTTTCGCAAAACATATTAACCATACAGCCTCCACTAGCCATATATGCATGTAGTGATAGTATTTATCTGTTCATTACTCTCCTGTGTTACATTGCCAGCATATTCCATGTGCTGACCCATTTTCGGGCTGCAACATATCATGTTGCAGACTTTTCAGACGAGGAGTAAGGTGCGATAGGTCGTTTGTCTGCACTCAGATATGTCGTTGGAGTTGATGGACTCACTTTATCTTCCAAGCCTTCCGCTGTTATCGTATTAGATGGCCTTAAGCCATATTTATTGTAATAAGTTCTCACTTAAGACATTCGATGTAATAAGTGTGTGATTGTCACTCTGTTATAAATCATTTGATTACTGTGTGTGTCAGCATTACCGATCCAGGGATGACACTGAAGAACAGATAATTGACCGTTTGAGGTCGGGTCGCTACAATAGAGCACAGAAACTTCCACTGAAAAAAGATGTTTGATTGTCTCACTTGTTGGGGAACACAGTATTTCAAAAAAAATACTACGATCACGCAAGATATATCTATGAGATGCATAGCAACGAGAGGGAGAGTGTGTCCACATACCCTCGTGGACCGAAAGCGTAAGCGTAGTTACACGGTTGATGTAGTCGAACATCTTCGCTATCCAACCGATCCTAGCACCAAACGTATGGCACCTCCGTGTTCAACACACGTTCAGCACGATGACGTCCCTCGAGCACTTGATCCAGTTGAGGACGAGGGAGAGTTCCGTCAGCACGACGGCGTGGCCACAGTGATGATGAAGTTACCGGCGCAGGGCTTCGCCTAAGCACTACGATGATATGACCGAGGTGTGTAACTGTGGAGGGGGGAACCGCACATGGCTAAGAGAAGACTTGGTGTGCCCCCTCCCATGTATATAAAGGAGGGGGAAGAGGAGGCCGGCACAAGGGGGGTGCGCCAAAGGGTGGATTCCTATTTGGACTCCCGGTCCAAGTAGGATTCGGACCCCCCCCCTTTCCTATTCCAACTTGAGAAGGAGGGAAGGAGGAAGAGGGGAGAAGGAAAGAGGGGGCCGGGCGCCACGCCCTTC
>NC_041382.1:25542830-25556466 GCF_002162155.2 Triticum dicoccoides
GCGGCCACCCCTTGAGGCCCTTCTCTCCATTCCCCTAAAGCCCATTAAGGCCCACTACTTCCCCGGGGAGTTCCAGTAACCTCCCGGTACTCCGGAAAGTACCCGAAACACTTTGGAACCATTCCGGTGTCCGAATATAACCTTCCAATATATCGATTTTTACCCCTCGACCATTTCGAGACTCCTCATCATGTCAGCAATCTCATCCGGGACTCCGAACAAAGTTCAGTCATCAAATCACATAACTCATAATACAAATCATCATCGAGCATTAAGCGTGCTGACCCTACGGGTTCGAGAACTATGTAGACATGACCAAGACACATCTCCGGTCAATAACCAATACCAGAACCTGGATGCTCATATTGGCTCCTACATATTCTACGAACATCTTTATCGATCAAAGCTCATAACAACATACATTGTTCTATTTGTCATCAGTATGTTACTTGCCCGAGATTCGATCATCGGTATCATCATACCTATTTCAATCTCGTTACCGACAAGTCTCTTTACTCGTTCTGTAATGCATCATCCCATAACTAACTCATTAGTCACATTGCTTGCAAGGATTATATTGATGTGCATTACCGAGAGGGCCCAGAGATACCTCTCCTATACTTGAAGTGACAAATCCTAATCTCGATCAATGCCAACTCAACAAACACCATAGGAGACACCTGTAGAGCATCTTTATAATCACCCAGTTACGTTGTGATGTTTGATAGCACACAAGGTGTTCCTCCGGTATTCGGGAGTTGCATAATCTCATAGTTATAGGAACATGTATAAGTCATGAAGAAAGCAATAGAAATAGAACTAAACGATCATTATGCTAAGCTAATGGATGGGTCTTGTCCATCACATCATTATGTAATGATGTGATCCCGTTCATCAAATGTCAACACATGTCTATGGTCAAGAAACTTAACCATCTTTGATTAACAAGCTAGTCAAGTAGAGGCATACTAGGGACACACTGTTTGTCTAAGTATTCACACATGTACTAAGTTTCCGGTTAATACAATTCTAGCATGAATAATAAACATTTATCATGATATAAGGAAATATAAATAAAAACTTTATTATTGCCTCTAGGGAATATTTCCTTCAGTCTCCCACTTGCACTAGAGTAAATAATCTAGATTACATAGTAATGATTCTAACACCCATGGAGTCTTGGTGTTGATCATGTTTTTCTCGTGAGAGAGGCTTAGTCAACGGGTCTGCACCATTCAGATCCGTATGTATCTTGCGAATCTCTATGTTTCCCTCCTTGACTTGATCGCGGATGGAATTGAAGCGTCTCTGGATGTGTTTGCTGAACTTGTGAAATCTGGATTCCTTCGCAGAGGCTATTGCTCCAATATTGTCACAAAAGATTTTCATTGGACCCGATGCACTAGGTATTACACCTAGATCGGATATGACCTCCTTCATCCAGACTCCTTCATTTGCTACTTCCAAAGCAGCTATGTACTCCGCTTCACATGTAGAGCTGAAGAAATCTGCTGCTCGAACCGGTGCAATCAATGCCTTAATCTGGGCAAAAGCCTGGGTGCCGGATTTTGATCCTATTGAAGCGGCTCAGGGCTATCCCATCTTGAAGGAAGATGGGTCAGAATTTGGCGAAGCGGATCTGCGAGCAATAAACCGGGAGGTATGTCCGCTAGCTTGTCAACTGGCTGAGGAAGCAGACTTGTCTCATTATCAAGCCCAATATGACAGTCAGAACAAGCGAATAGCTGCACCAATCCATGAATCGGAAAATATGATCCCTCCAATCCGTAAGCATACTTACGCTCCCGATATTGACCCATCATTGCTGATCCATGATGAAGCTGTTTTTCAAGCATTAATGGGAATCGACTGGACAACTGTGGATTTCCAGCCACTTGGTAGAGAAACGGAAGCTGAAGCGGCGCAGGATGACCCACAACCATCAGGCCAGGCTGGTGGCCAAGCTTGAACCGGAAGCCGGTTTTAAAACTGCCTCTCCTTTGTGAAAAACAATTATATTATTATGGGCACCATGTTGCCTTGTAATAGGCTAGCTGATACCTTTGATGTTGATATGCCTTCGTGCATAACTTGTTCTTCCTGTGGTAATGAACTTTCCAAAACACTTACTGAAATAAGAAATTCGTCAAGTGCCACCGCGGTTGTACCGTCAGGCGGAATATGATGTCTGTATATATGAAATCAAAACATCCAAAACAAAATTTTAAGTATATGATCAAATTTTTGAGATACATAATACCTGCCATCGTTGAGTGTGAAGTTGGCTTGGCCAACCTTGAAGCGGAGTTTTGCAAACCCACACTGTTGGAGGAGATAACAGCTCCTGTATATATATATGACGCTGGTTTACCATGTAAACCATGCCGGGTTATAATAAACACCGTGTTACTCCATAAGAGGATGTTAACAACAAGGATCAAACCGGACAAATAGTCTTCGGATTGACGTGAACTGTGTTCCGTCCATTGATTGGTTAAAAAACTTTGTCGGTCTAAAAAACACAATGAAAAGCAAAAACCCCCCTTCAAAGAAAAGTGTGAAGCAAAAACAACGACAAAACCGTTTGCCAAAAAAGGTTTATTTAAGCTGATCAAATGGCGTTACCATGGCCAAACACGACCAAGCTCCCGTTAGGTGTAACTATGGTTCTAGTCAGCCAGGTCCCCAAATGAAACTGTGGCATTTATGCCGACCAAATGGCATGGTCATGGTTCGGGTTCGACCAAGCCCCCAAGTGATTCTGTGGCCTTAGGCCGATGAAGAGGCATGAGTGGTTCAGACATGACCAAGTCCCCAAGTTATCTGGTGGCTCTCGCCTATCAAGAGGCATGGTATTGGTTTGGACACGACCAATCCTCCAAGTGATATAACACGATGCTTTTAGCAAAGTGAACTCAAGGGGTAAACCGGAGGCCGCTTTAGAGCAACTCCGTGTAACCTCACATGATGTAAAAGAACAGATACCCCGCATTAGCTGAGGTTCCGGTTTATTATATTTAATCATAATATATACATTGTCGTAATATGTACATAAGTATAGCCAATGGCTCAGGTATAGTAAGGCCGAAGATGAGCTATATTCCACGGCCTGTTAGTCTCCTCCTCTGATGTACGTGAGTCCTTATGCTCTCGAATATCGATCAGATAGTACGACCCATTGTGCAGATTGTTGATGACCACGAAAGGCCCCTCCCAAGGTGGGGATAGCTTATGCATATCAGTCTGATCTTGGATGAGCCGAAGCACCAAATCTCCTTCTTGAAAAGCTCTGGTTCTGACCCGGCGACTGTGATAAAGACGAAGATCCTGCTGGTAAATCGCCGATCTGGCGGCTGCGATGTCACGCTCTTCATCCAACTTGTCCAAAGCATCATGCCGTGCTGTCTCATTGTCCGCTTCAATATAAGCCGTGACATGAGGTGAATCATGACGGATATCACTAGGGAGAACCACCTCCGCTCCATAAACCATGAAGAACGGTGTGTATCCTGTTGATCTGTTGGGTGTTGTATTGATTCTCCATAACACAGATGGTAATTCTTCTACCCAACAACTCGGCGTTCTCTGCAAAGGAACCATGAGCCGGGGCTTGATACCTCTCAAGATCTCTTGATTAGCTCTTTCTGCTTGACCATTGGACTGTGGATGTGCCACTGATGAAACGTCGAGCCGGATGTGCTCCCGTTCGCAGAACTCCTTCATAGCACCTTTGGACAAATTGGTACCATTATCTGTGATAATACTGTGCGGAAAGCCAAACCGGAAAATCACCTTTTTGATGAACTGAACCGCCGTGGCCGCATCACACTTGCTAATAGGTTCTGCCTCCACCCACTTTGTAAACTTGTCAACCGCCACCAGGAGGTGGGTCTTCTTATCTTTGGACCTTTTGAAAGGCCCAACCATATCCAGCCCCCAAGTCGCAAACGGACAAGTAATTGGAATCATTCTCAATTCTTGAGCCGGTACATGAGCACGCCTTGAAAACCTTTGGCAACCATCACATCGTCTGACCAGATCCTCCGCATCAGCACGAGCAGTTAACCAATAAAAACCATGGCGAAACGCTTTAGCCACCAGAGACTTTGAACTGGCATGGTGACCACAATCTCCTTCGTGGATCTCACGCAAAATTTCACGGCCTTCTTCAGGAGACACGCAGCGTTGAAAAGCTCCTGATATAATGCAATGATGCAACTCACCGTTGATGATAGCCATGGATTTGGATCGCCGGATTATCTGCCGGGCTAGAATATCATCCTCTGGCAACTCACCCCGGTTCTTGTACGCCAGGTAAGGAAGCGTTCAATCTGGAATAACATGAAGAGCCACCACCAATTGAGCCTCCAGATCAGGAATAGCCAAATCCTCTTCACTAGGGATCTTGACCGACGGGTTGTGCAGCACATCCAGAAAAACATTGGGTGGGACTGGTTTGCGCTGAGAGCCCAGCCGGCTTAAAGCGTCTGCCGCTTCATTTTTCCGCCGGTCCACGTGGTCCATCTGATAGCCTTTGAAATAACCTGCGATAGTATCCACCTCACGACGATATGCTGCCATGAGTGGGTCCTTGGAGTCCCAAGTGCCAGACACTTGCTGAGCCACAAGGTCCGAGTCACCGAAGCACTTAACTCGACTTAGATTCATCTCCTTAGCCATCCGGAGACTATGGAGCAAGGCTTCATACTCAGCTGCCTTGTTACTATAAGGGAACATTAAACGGAGAACATAACAAAACTTATCACCTCGTGGGGAAGTTAATACGACTCCAGCCCCCGAGCCTTCCAACTTCCTGGATCCGTCAAAATGGATGGTCCAATACATATGATCCGACTTTTCTTCAGGTGCTTGCATTTCCGTCCAATCATTAATGAAATCAACAAGTGCTTGAGACTTAACCGCTGTCCGAGGCACATACTTCAAAACATACGGCCCCAGCTCTATGGCCCACTTTGCAATCCGGCCAGTTGCTTCAAAACATACGGCCCCAGCTCTATGACCACCGTAATTGAGTGCCCTTGGAAATATTGTTTAAGCTTCCGGCTTGCCATAAAAACTCCATACACCAGCTTCTGCCAATGCGGATACCTTTGCTTGGAATCAATAAGCACCTCGCTGATATAATAGACTGGACGTTGAACCGGATGCTCCTTACCTGCCTCCTTTCGCTCCACCACAATAGCTACGCTGACCGCCCGAACATTAGCAGCAACATATAGTAGTAATGGCTCCTTATCAACGGGAGCGGCGAGCACAGGCGGATTGGCCAATTGCCGCTTTAAGTCCTCAAATGCTTCATCAGCAGCAGAACTCCAGACAAACTGATCCGTCTTTTTCAACATCTGATACAAAGGGATTGCCTTCTCACCCAGGCGACTGATAAACCGGCTTAGCGCAGCAATCCGGCCTGCCAGGCGTTGAACATCGTTGATACACTTCGGTTTAGCTAGGGAGGTGATAGCCATGATCTTCTTCGGATTAGCCTCAATTCCCCTGTTGGACACTAGAAAACCCAATAGCTTTCCCGCTGGTACACCAAAGACACACTTGTCCGGATTAAGCATCATCTTGTATGTTCTCGGGTTATCAAAGGTTTCCTTCCAATCATCAACCAGAGTCTCCTTCTCCCTGGATTTAACCATGATATCATCCACGTAAGCATGTACATTACGGCCAATCTGCTTGTGAAGACAATTTTGTACACACCGTTGGTAAGTTGCCTGGGCACTCTTGAGCCCGAAGGGCATAGACACATAGCAGAAGGCTCCAAAGGGAGTTATAAATGTTGTCTTCTCCTGGTCCTTAACTGCCATTTTGATTTGATGATTGCCAGAATATGCATCCAAAAAACTTAAACGCTCACAACCCGCTGTAGCATCAATAATTTGATCAATACGGGGGAGGGGCAAAGGATCTGCTGGACAAGCTTTATTAAGATCTGTGTAATCCACACACATGCGCCAAGTGCCGTTTTTCTTGAGGACCAGCACCGGATTGGCAAGCCACTCGGGGTGAAAAACTTCAACATTAAAGCCAGCTGCTAAGAGCCTGGCTACCTCTTCTCCAATCGCCTTGCGTCTTTCTTCGTTAAACCGGCGGAGGAACTGTTTCACCGGTTTATATTTAGGATCCACATTAAGTGTGTGCTCAGCGAGTTGCCTTGGTACACCTGGCATGTCGGAGGGCTTCCATGCAAAAATGTCCCGATTCTCACGGATGAACTCGATGAGCGCGCTTTCCTATTTCGGATCCAAGTTGGCACTGATGCTGAACTGCTTGGACGAATCGCCAGGTACGAAGTCAACAAGCTTAGTTTCTGCTGCCGATTTGAACTTTAGGGCCGGATCATGCTCCGTAGTTGGCTTCTTCAACGGAGTCATGTCCGCCGGATCAACATTGTCTTTATAGTACTTCAACTCCTCGGTGGCACAAACCGACTCAGCATAAGCCGCATCTCCTTCCTCGCATTCCAAAGCGATTTTGCAGCTTCCGTGAACTGTTATTGTCCCCTTGTGACCTGGCATCTTGAGCTGCAAATACACATAACAGGGCCGAGCCATAAACTTGGCGTATGTCGGTCGCCCAAACAGGGCATGATATGGACTTCTCCGACCTGGAATCATGATCATCCCCAAAGGCCACTTCGACAGCTATCTTACCAACGGGATATGCTGATCTGCCAGGCACTACACCGTGGAATACTGTATTAGACGGTTTGAGATACTTATCTGTTAGTCCCATACGACGGAAGGTCTCATAGTACAGGATGTTAATGCTGCTCCCTCCATCCATGAGCACCTTGGTGAACTTATAACCTCCCACCTGAGGCGCCACCACCAGAGCCAACTGACCCGGATTATCGATCTGGGGTGGGTGATCCTCCCTGCTCCATATGATTGGCTGTTCAGACCAACGTAGATAATGGGGTATGGCCGGTTCAACAGAGTTGACTGCCCGCCTCTAAACCTTTCGGTCTCGCTTGTCCAAGCTAGTGGTAAAGACATGGTACTGCCCACTACTCAATTGCTTTGGGTTGCTCTGGTAACATGAGTGTTGCTGCTGTTGGTTGTAACCATCCTGGTTGTTCTGACTATTTTGACCATTATGTCCGCCCGGATTACCATTAAATCCTAAACCGGAACTTCCTCCACAGTAACCCGGCACGGACCCTGAACCACTGCCAGATTCGTGATCATATCGGAAATTATTAGAATTCTTGAACTCCTGCATAATAAAGCAATCCTTCCAAAGGTGGTTTGCTGGCTCCTCCTTCGTCCCATGTCTTGGACAGGGCTGGCTTAGCAGATAGTTTAGGCGGTTTGGGTTAGGGTTGGGTGCTCCATTACGATTTTTCGCCTACCCTTGCGTCGCTGGCCATTGTCCTATGCGTTGGTATTAGCCACAAAGTCCATGTTACCATCCGCTTTACGCTTGCCTCCTCCGCCATTGCCTACCCAGTGATGCTGCTGACCTTTGGAGCTGCTGTTCTTCTTCCCTTTCCCTGTCTTGTCATCATCAGATTCGGGATCCTTGGTACTATCAGAATCAGCATATTTCACCAAAGCAGCCATGAGGGTCCCCATGTCGTTGCAATGACGCTTCATCCATCCCAATTTCAACTTCAGGGGACCAAACCAGCAGTTGCCTTCTAGGGTTAATACTGCGGTGTCAGCGTTGATGCGGTCTGAGGAGTGCAACACTTGTGAAACCCGGCGCACCCAATGAGTCGTTGGTTCTCCTTCCTCCTGGACGCATGCAGCTAAGTCCACTATCGACATAGGCTGTTTACAGGTATCCTTGAAATTGCTAGTAAACCGGGCTCGTAATTGGGCCCATGAACTGATAGAATTAGCTGGCAAGCTTTTTAACCAAGTACGTGTCGTTCCTTCAAGCATCATGGTGAAGTATTTCGCATACGCCGTGTCATCCACATCAAGCATCTCCATGGCCATATCATAGCTCTCCACCCATGTCTCTGGAGGTTGATCCGTCGTGTAATTTGGTACCTTGCGCGGGCCTTTGAAATCCTTGGGCAGGCGCACGTTGCGTAAAGCAGGGATAAGGCAAGGCACCCCCAAAGAACTAGAAGTAACACTAGGTTCGATCGAGATGGTTGGACGAACCGGCGTGAGCTGCCGAGCCTGATGTTGTGCGGCTAACTCGGCCTCCCTCCACGCTCGGGCTCGGTTCACCACTTCCTGAGCGTCATCAGCACCACCCGTCGGGTTGTTGTCACGGGGTTCTCCACGTCGTTCATTACTCGACACTGCTGGTTCATCCATATGTCTGCTATAGCTCCGGCTTGGACGGGGGGTCGAGTGGATCCGGTCGCGGCTGTACGAGTACGCTTAATGTTTGGCCAAAGCTGTCCTCAGAAGTTCCTTGACCCGTCACATCTCTACTGCCTGCGGCGAGTCACCTTCAATTGGAATGGCCTCCAGCCGTGCAGCAGCGGCAACAAGATTGTCCATTGGGTTGGAGTAGTGACCCGGAGGTATTAAAGCATCCTGAGGTATAACGGTGTTTTGACGAGGCGGGTCCATCTGACGAGGCTGAACCGGTGCACCAGTCCCAGGGGCTTCTGCCTGGTTCCCCTCCAGCGGATTGCCAGCTCTTGGTCCTGGAGTGTTGGAAAGGTCTCTGGCCTCGAAAACCGGAGGTAAGCGGGATCGGTGCTTCCTCCTCATGACTTCATGCGACACGCTCTGGTCCAACATAAGCCTGTAGGCCTGTGCGTCTAAAGCAGCCCGCTCTGCGGCCATCCTGGTGTCCTCAGCCGCCAGATCTACCTTGGCCTGGGTGATCTGTTCCTTTACCTTTGCAATCTCCATGTTGTGAACGTCCTGATCTGGCAGATTAACTTCCGTCATAAGCACAGCCAACGCATCAAATAGTTCTGATAGAACCTGAGCCGGCGGGTGCACAGGGCCTCCTGCCCCGGCAGCCGTCGCCGCTGCTGAACCGGAGATCGTTGCCACGGCTGTCGAAGAATGAAGCGCTGCTTGTGTTCCGGTCATGAATATTCCAACCCGGTTGGGCAGATCAGAGGGGTCCGGAATACTTTCGCCATTGGAACAGCTCCCAATCCGGCCATCTTATAGCTGGTAAAGAGATTTGGTTTCTCCGGTCGAAGATTCGTCACCGGAACAAACGACAGTCGCCCGGTTCACCGATCTTGCCAATGAAAACGTGAATGCTACGAAAGGGGGCCCGGTACCCGTACTCAATTGAGCCGGCCTCGGGGCCCCAGCCTGCGTCGTCGATGTAGAGCTTGCCGCGACGACTCTTAGTCATCCGGCCTACAGCGTAGCCCTCGAGTCCTTCAAAGCGGCCCTCCAAGAACTGGAAACCATCGTGCGATAGCCCCACGGTGGGCGCCAACTGTCGTGGTTTTGTCACGGCAGATGTCCTAGAGAAAGGACTTAGTCGTGGAGCCATCGCGACGGCTTAGCTTGAAGGGGTTAAAGCGGACACAAGGACGCAAGAGAGTTTATACTAGTTCGGCCCCTTCGATGAAGGTAAAAGCCTACTTCTAGTTGTGATGGAATTGATGGGGTTTTCATGACTAGGGAGCAAACAAGCTTCGCCTATGTCTCGAGTTGTTGTCTGTTGTTCTTGAATCGCCACCGGGTCGTCCCCTTATATACACAGGTGACTCTCGTCGGCCTACGGAGTCCCAATACCGGCTTACAGATATGTCCGGTTTGGTCTCTTCTTATTCCTAACTTACAATACAGGTTAACTACTAACGCCGGTTTACGGCTGCAGGCCTTGAGCCGACCATGGGCCTTGAGCCCTCCTCTGTCTTCTTGGGCTTTAACTTACTTAACTACTGACGAAGTTAACCCGGCCCAGATAGGCCAGTTTACGCCCAGTAGTAATATCCCCAACAGATAGCTCCACCATTCAATATAAATATGTATCCGGTTTGTGACTTAGAGTCATCCGGATTAGTGTCAAAGCTTGCATCGACTTAACCATTTACGATGAGCTATTTATCACCTCCATAAACAAGAAGCATATCCTTAGTCCTTTTCAGGTATTTCAGGATGTTCTTGACCGCTATCCAGTGATCCACTCCTGGATTACTTTGGTACCTCCCTGCTAAACTTATAGTAAGGCACACATCAGGTCTGGTACACAACATTGCATACACGATAGAACCTATGGATGAGGCATAGGGAATGACTTCCATTTTCTCTCTATCTTCTGTAGTGGTCGAGCATTGAGTCTGGCTCAACTTCACACCTTGTAACACATGCAAGAACCCTTTCTTTGACTGATCCATTTTGAACTTCTTAAAAAATTTATCAAGGTATGTGCTTTGTGAAAGTCCAATTAATCATCTTGATCTATCTCTATAGATCTTGATGCCCAATATATAAGCAGCTTCACCATGGTCTTTCATTGAAAAATTCTTATTCAAGTATCCTTTTATGCTATCCAGAAATTCTGTATTATTTCCAACAACAATTTGTCATCCACATATAATATTAGAAATGCTACAGACCTCCCACTCACTTTATTGTAAATACAGGCTTCTCCAAAAGTCTGTATAAAACCATATGCTTTTGATCACACTATCAAAGCATATATTCCAACTCCGAGAGGCGTGCACCAGTCCATAAATGGATCGCTAGAGCTTGCACACTTTGTTAGCACCTTTAGGATCGACAAAACCTTCTAGTTGCATCATATACAACTCTTCTTTAAGATATCCATTAAGGAATGCCGTTTTAACATCCATTTGACAAATTTCATAATCATAAAATGCGGCACTTGCTAACATGATTCAGACAGACTTAAGCATTGCTACGGGTGAGAAGGTCTCATCGTAGTCAATTGAACTGGTCGAAAACCTTTTGCAACAAGTTGAGCTTTGTAGACAGTAACATTGTCGCAACCCCGATTCTAAGTCACACCGATCTAGCCTGTAACACCTCATATCACTTTGCGGCCTCACGCACGGCATTCCCACGGGTGTCGCCTTACCATGGCACGGGACCGTTTGCGCCGTTTGGCTCACGTATATGATAGTGTCGCTAGCATCCATATGACAGAGAACCCGGGCTGACATGGCTAGTCGTGAACCCAAAGCGGCACTAACCGATGGGGACATACATACATGATTCACATCGAGCATGTCGGTCAGCAGCGTGTGAATCTGGGCTGCAGCACTGGGCTAACAGGACTCCGGGGAACCCGGGCTGTAGCAGGCTAGGCAGGACTCCGGAGGTCACTGCATGACATTTCCCCGAAGTGACAGACACAGGAACGAAATGAAACACATTACGAGAAGGCCATCCATAGCACTCACACTTGTCTTGAGCATTTTAGAGTATCCATTTCAAGTTGTCTATGTACCACGTAAGCATCCAAGAAGTCCATAACCGAGGACACGGCTATTCGAATAGATCATGATAACCCTGCAGGGGTGTACTTCTTCACACACGCTCTCACCACTTATCACCATGTACACGTCATGTACCTCGACAACCTTCAAGCGGAAGCCTAGCGAGGGTGTCGGCCACGACCTGCCTAACCACACAAGTCTCTCATCCAGGTTTATCGCCTATTCGGGTTCCATCCGCAAGGAGATCCGGTCGGGGTGTCGCTCACGGCCCCAAACGATGTGTGCAGGGTTCCCAAGCCCACCATCCGGGTGCCACTTGGTACACCGTTCCATGGTGCCTAGTCTGTCCCAAGCCCACCTGGCCGGGTGCCACTTGGTAGACTACTAACGCTACCTACAAACACCAGAAACTAATTGCAACTCCTGGAGAGAGATCAAGTTGGCTAATAAGTCGAGAGGGGCACTTAAGCATTCCAATGTGTGGTATTAGCTAGTCATTGGACAACATACACGGAACTCAGTGTTTAAGGAGGGTTCAAGTGAGACAACCCACCATGTACTCCTACATGGCCTCTCACCACTACCTTAACCAAATCGTGTTCACACGCTTAACTCTCAGCACCAGAACATATCATAACACTCCAATTAATTCCTGATGAATCAGACCCGGCATACTCTAAGCAATAGCAGACAATGCATGGTTGGAACACAACATGGCTCATTCAACTCCTACACATGCTAGTGGGTTCTAAGTATTTACTGTGGCAATGACAGGTCATGCAGAGGAATGGGTTCAACTACCGCAGCATAAAGTAGCAGTTGAATCGTTGTTGTTCTAATGCAATAAATGAGAGCAGGAGCGAGAGAGTAGGATTGTATCAAGATGAAGAAGGGGGTTTGCTTGCCTGGTAGAACAACAGGGGGGCACTGCTCCTTAGGCATGTACTCTGGAGCACTCTCCGGAGCAGGGCCTATCGAGAAGGAACGGTGTCGGCAATCAATACACAATCATATGCAACATCATGATGCATGAACATGGCATGAGTATGTGATGTTTGTTTGAGTTGATGCATCTAGCATTCATTTGCATGAAGTCCATTTGAAACATAGTTTCAAATGCAACTCCAAAATAAGCCTTTATAAATGCCATTCATGTGTTTTCATATAAACAACATGTAT
This sequence comes from Triticum dicoccoides, assembly GCF_002162155.2. Classification (NCBI taxonomy): domain Eukaryota; kingdom Viridiplantae; phylum Streptophyta; class Magnoliopsida; order Poales; family Poaceae; genus Triticum; species Triticum dicoccoides. The sequence continues at coordinate 25,555,384 of NC_041382.1, forward strand.
AGGTTAGTTTGTCATGCATGAAAATGGTACAGATGGATAGATTGATTTTTTTCTCATAATTTTTCATATATAAATTATTTAAATCTGAGCTACGGTTGAATTTCTATAAATTTTTGAAGTTTATATTAATTTATGGAATTCCCTGATTTAATTTAAAACCAGAAAATGATATATTGCATCAGCACTATGTTAGCATGACGTAAGCGAGTCAACGGGGCTAACCAGGTCAAACCTGACATGTGGGGTCCACACGTTAGTGTCATAGTTAGTTAACAGGGGGGTTTATTTAGTCTAATTAGGATTAGTGGGCGCCGGGCCCACTGGTCAGTGACTAACTAGCTAACTAACCTAGGTTATTTAGTGTTAAACTAATACTAACTAAAAATGTCAGGGGGGTGGCCCACGCGTCAGTGACCCAAGGGGGAGGGTCAAACCCCAGTCAGCGGGTCAAAACCCGCCGGCGACTCGACGCCGGTGAGGCCAGACGCGGCGGAGGGCATCGGAAAAACTCTACAGGCCACCATTTTACTTGTGGTTTGTTGCTACGGCTAGCTGGCGCTGCGGCATCTAATGGAGCGAATGGGAGGAGCTGGGGTGGCCTGAGCCAACGGCGGCGAGCTCTTTTGCGGCCGCCGGAGTTCGGCCGTCGGTGGTCTTGCTGCTGCGGCGTGCTAGCGGGCGAGCAGATGCACTGGCGAGCCTCTACGGGGTGCGGGGAGAGGTTTGGACTCGCCGGGGCGACCATTTGGTCACCGGAGCTGCGTCGGCGACGAGCTTAGGTGGCGACGGTCACGGTCATTGGCGAGGCAGCAGCTACGGCATGCAAGCGAGCAAACGAAGAGGGGGAGGAGGAGCAGCAGCTCACAGCGGTCTTAGTGGGCTTGACGGCGAGCTCGGGGATGCACTGGAGACGGCGGGGCGGCGATGGGGATCCACAGCGGCCGAAGATGAAGAAGGCGACAGCGACGGCTCCACGGGGCATCCCGGCTTGCGTGGCTCGGCGGAGAGCTTCAGAGCGAGGAGGCGGAGCTCGCAAACACGGAGAGAGGGCGAGGGGGAGGCGGTGGCTACGGTGGACACGAG
>NC_041382.1:25556843-25576070 GCF_002162155.2 Triticum dicoccoides
GTGAGAGAAAAGCGAGGGGGAGGTGGCAGAGAAGGGGATCGATTCGGGGGGGGGGGAAGAGAGAGGGGGTCGAGGGAGTACGCGGCGGCTCCAGGAGCCTCACCCGCGTCGGCGGAAGCAGGAGATGGCGCAGCGCATGTAGGCGCACGGCGAGCACGTGCTCGGCGTCCTTCTGGCGCGGTGGAGACGATGACTGGCAGCGCCAGTCAGCTGGGCTGGCATGTTGGGCCACTGGGCTGCCAGGCTGCAGGTAAGGTCCAGGTAAGTATTCCCTTTTGTTTTTCTTTTCTATTTTTCTGACATTTGTTTCTGATTTAGTAAAATACTAAACCATTTTATTTTCTTATGCCAATTTTTGCAGGGGCTAGTTGTATTATTCCAGAGCTCCTCAACTACTGGCATAATTTTCGGACAATATTATATATATATAATATCCAAAGCAAATAATTATTGCATTAATTCCAAAAGTCCAAAATAATTATTTATGAGCTCCTAAAAATATTTGTTAGAATTTTTACCTCTGACCAATATTTTTAGAGAGCAACATGAACATTTTCTTGGACCTTTTTTGGGCAATTTTTATCTGGGTCATTTCCAGAAATAAATTCTGAGGGTTTCACAAATCCCCATTTCAATTTAAATGGAATTTAAACATGATGCACAAATGACTAGCTGGTCTAGGTCATACCAGAACTAGGGATGTGACAACTCGCCCCCACTCGAAAAAATCTCGTCCCGAGATTCAGGAGGCGGCGGAAAGAAAGTGGGGTACTCAAGTCGAAGGCGATCCTCACGCTCCCAAGTAGCTTCTCTCTCGGAATGATGAGACCACTGAACCATGAGAAACTTGATGTTTTGACGTCGAGTAACACACTCTGCTTGATCCAGAATGCGGACGGGGTACTCTCGATAAGTGAGGTTATCTTGGAGATCAAGCGTTTCGTGGTCCACTCCGCGGATGGAATCCGAGAAGCAACGCCTGAGTTGAGAGACGTGGAAGACATCATGAACTCGAGAAAGATGTGGCGGTAGTTCCAACTGGTAGGCAACCTCTCCTCGTTTAGCGAGAATGAGAAAGGGACCAATGTAACGAGGAGCCAACTTGCCCTTGATACCGAATCAATGGGTACCCTTCAAAGGGGTAACCCGAAGGTAAGCTTTGTCGCCAAGTTCATAAGCCACTTCCTTATGACTACGGTCATACTGGCTCTTTTGACGAGATTGGGCTGTTTTCAAATTCTCACGAATGATGTGAACTTGCTCCTTTGCCTCCTGGATCATATTCGGTCAAAAGAATTGTCTTTCACCGGTTTCTGACCAGTTCAAAGGTGTTCGACATCTTCGTCCATACAGAACCTCAAAAGGAGCTTTCTTGAGGCTGGATTGGTAGCTGTTGTTATAAGCAAACTCGGCGAAGGGAAGACACTTCTCCCAATCCATACCGAATGAGATAACACAAGCTCTAAGCATGTCTTCGAGAATTTGGTTGACCCTTTCCACCTAACCACTTGATTGAGAGTGGAAAGCGGTACTGAAGGAAATATGGGTGCCCATGGCAGTTTGGAAACTCTCCCAGAAATGAGAAGCGAAAAGACTACCACGGTCTGAACTGGTCTCTAGTGGAACACTATGAAGTGACACTATACGAGAAATATATAAGTCAGCGAGCTGACTAGCAGTGATACTCTCTCGAACAGGTAGGAAGTGAGCCACTTTGGAAAGACGATCAATGACTAGATAGATAGCATTATTCCCTTTCTTGGTCCTGGGAAAGCCAGTGATGAAGTCCATACCAACTTTATCCCATTTCCATTCATGAATAGCTAAAGGCTGAAGGGTGCCAGCAGGCCTTTGATGCTCTGCCTTAACGCGATGACAAACGTCGCAGTTAGCAATAAACTGAGCAATTTCTCTCTTCATCCTAGTCCACCAGAACCTCTGGCGCAGGTCCTAATACATCTTAGTACTACCGGGATGAATCGTGAGAGGAGAGTCATGGGCCTCCTTAAGAATTAGTTGTCGCGGATCTTGATTCTTGGGAACCACCAAGCGATTCTCAAAGAAAACAACACATCGATCATCCATAGAGAAACATCCACCAACTCCCTTCTTAATGTTTCTCTTGACGCGGATAACACCCCTATCAAACTTCTGGTCAGAAATGATCTGATCCTCAAGGGTAGGTTTCGCCACCAAGGTAGAAAGGAATCCGTGAGGAGCAATGTGAATGTTAAGCTTACATAATTCCTCATGGAGAAGTGGTTGGCCCTGCTGCAACATGAGATTGTTGCAATAGGACTTACGACTTAGTGCATCAACCATGACATTTCCCTTGCCTGGGGTGTAGGTAATCCCTAAGTCGTAATCTGAGATCAACTCCAACCAACATCTTTGCCTAAGGTTCAAATCTGGTTGGGTGAAGATATACTTGAGACTCTGGTGGTCGGTGTAAATCTCGCAACGCTTACCAAGGAGGTAATGTCGCCAGGTCTTAAGTGCATAGACTACGGCTGCAACCTCTAGATCATGTGTTGGATAATTCTCCTCATGTGGATGCAACTATTGAGATGCATAGGCAATCACATGGCGATCTTGCATAAGAATTCAACCTAGTCCCTGTCGTGAGGCATCACAATAGATAACAAAGTCCTTAGTGAAATACGGTGGCCCAAGTATGGGAGCAGAAGTCAGGCGTTTTTTCAGTTCCTGAAAACTATACTCACACTGTGGGGACCACTCGAACTTTTTATCTTTCTTGAGAAATTCCGTGAGAGGTTTGGCCACTTTGGAGAAGTTCTCAACGAAGCGGCGACAATAACTGGCTAGACCAAGGAAACTCCTAACTTGCTTAACTATTTCAGGCGGAGTCCAATCAAGAACGGCCTGAACTCTCTCGGGATTGATAGCAATGCCCTTACCAGAGATTACGTGGCCGAGATAGGTTACTTCTGCTAACCAAAATTCTCACTTGGAGAACTTGCCATAAAGGCGGTGCTCTCTGAGTTTTTCTAACACAAGTCTAAGATGTTCGGCATGCTCTTCCTCGTTCTTCGAGTAAATAAGGATATCATCAAGGTAAACCATGACGAACTTATCTAAATACTCCATGAAGATCGAGTTCATCAAGCGGGAGAATGTAGCTGGAGCATTGGTTAGACCAAAGGACATGACGGTGTACTCGTACTGGCCGTAACGAGTGACAAAAGCCATCTTTGGAATGTCCCCATTTCTGATCTTGATTTGGTGGTAGCCTAACCTCAAACCCATCTTTGAAAAGACTGAGGATCCAGCGAGCTGATCATACAGGTCGTTGATCCTGGGGAGCGGATACTTGTTCTTTATCGTGACCAAATTAACGGGACGATAATCTACAACCATTCGGTCCGTACCATCCTTCTTCTTGACGAAGAGGACGGGGCAAGCCCAAGGAGAAGAACTGGGACGGATGAAACCCTTTTGCAAGGATTCATCGAGTTGTTTCTTAAGCTCAGCTAGTTCTAAGGGTGCCATCTTGTAAGGTCTCCTAGAGAATGGGGCGGTTTCTGGGATAAGATCTATGACAAACTCTAGATCTCTGTCAGGTGGAATACCTGGTAGTTCCTCAGGAAAGACATCCGGAAAGTCACGGACTACCGGGATATCTTCAAGGTCAGGAAGAGGGTTGGCATAATGAGCTTTCATCCAGTCCATACCCAAGATGATGTTAATATCTGTAGACTTGAGGGCTATAAGTGATGCAAGAAATACAAGTCTGTCAACAAGGATTTCATTACCATGGCTTACAATAGAAGTTTGCCATTTGGATCTAGGAGTTTGAATGACTAGTGGAGAGGGCATATCACAAAATGACATGTTGTGCAAGTTAGCGTAGCTTTCGGAAATGAAGGAATGAGATGCTCCAATATTGAACAAAACCGATGCTGGATGGCAATTGACAAGGAGTGTACCAAGAACGACATCCGGATCATCATGAGTGTCTTTGGCTGAGACGTGATGCACACATCCACGTTCAGTGGGAGCTGACTTGACACTGATCATCTTGCGTGATGGCTTACCACGGCCAACAGACTTCTCAGGCTGGGGTGGAGCATAATTGGTTTGAGAGCAGTCACGTGCATAGTGTCCTGGCTCTCCGCATGTGAAGCAAGTCCCTGAGGTAGGATGTGGACCCGCTTTGACAAGAGGTCTACCAGTAGGCTTGGGCGGAGCATGTAACTGAATTGGGTGAGGTGCCACACAAGAAGGCCTCGGTGTATAACCGGGTGGAAGAGCGGAGTTCGGAACCCAAATCCGACGCTTCTGCGAACTAGAACTGGAGGAGGAACCCAAATCACGGGTGTTCTTACGAGACTCCTCATACGTGAGTTGAGCTGTCTCTGCATTAATGGCCTTGTTCACAAGAGCCTGGAATGTATTGCAGTGATGCAAGTGGAGATCACGACGCAACTTGGGGTTGAGACCCTTCCGGAACCTAGCCTGCTTCTTGGCGTCTATGGACACCTCTTCTGTAGCATAGCGGTCAAGGTTCTCAAATTCCTTCCTGTAAGCATCAACAGCCATCTTATCCTGGGTGAAACTACAGAACTCTTCTCTCTTGCGGTCAATGAGAGCCTGAGGAATGTGATGCTCGTGAAAAGCCTCAGTGAAATCTCTCCAGGTGGTTATCTGGCCAGCTAGAAGCATAGCCTCATAGTTCTGCCACCAAAGACTAGCAGGACCTTCCAGGTGATATGCAGCATAGGCGACCTTGTCACCTTCAGCTACGTTCGCAGAACGCAGCTTGATAGTGATACTGCGGAGCCAGTCATCTGCGTCGAGTGGTTCAATGGAATGATGGAAGGTAGGTGGTTTCAAACCAATGAAATCATAGATGGTCACTGACTCTTTGCACTGGGGTGCGGTGTTCTCCTCGATACGTGCTAACAAACGGTTAGACTCAAGCTTGTTCCTCTCCATCTCTAACATGAACTCTGCCAACGAAGACTGGTCTGGAGGATCCTCATCCCTACCATCTCCATGGTTCCAACTACGAGCAACAGAACTTCGGTTAACCGGCAACATCCTGAAGAACAGAACCAAGGAAAACAAGGATGGATTCAGCATCATCATAAGGATGTAGAAGGTAGCACAAGAATTTAGTATCTCCGAAACTCCTAGGACAATTTCGGCAGCATAACGGCAGTGAAATGCTCAAAATGAGACATTCTGCAAAAGACGGGGTAACACCATACTCAACATCATCACTCAGGGTTCTGAGATATTACTAAACAGGCTACACCGGAGGTACTCGAACTGGGATATGACTTTGATCAACCCATCCTAAGAGACTACGGAGTAGTAACACATGATCCTGATAGACAGAAGAGGAAGCCTAGTTCCTTAACCCCGTAGGAAAGATAGGATGACTCAGATCAGAAGGCATGAGGTATAAGGAGTAAATGAGCCTTACGTTCCCTTCCACAATCAATTCCCCTATATAGCTAAAGAATTTCTGGACTCAACTTCGACCAGGTTGGCTTGGAAATCCTACAGGCAGTCAGGCTCTGATACCAAAGTTGTCGGGACCCCGATTCTAAGTTACACCGATCTAGCCTGTAACACCTCATATCACTTTGCGGCCTCACGCACGGTATTCCCACGGGTGTCGCCTTACCATGGCCCGGGACCATTTGCGCCTTTTGGCTCACGTATATGATAGTGTCGCTAGCATCCATATGACAAAGAACACGGGCCGACATGGCTAGTCGTGAACCCAAAGCGGCACTAACCTATGGGGACAGACATACATGATTCACATCGAGCATGTCGGTCAGCAGCGTGTGAATCCGGGCTGTAGCACTGGGCTAACAGGACTCCAGGGAACCCGGGCTGTAGCAGGCTAGGCAGGACTCCGGAGGTCACCGCGTGACATTTCCCCGAAGTGACAGACATAGGAACGAAATGAAACACATGCCGGCCAGTCAAGTGTCCTGCGCAGTAGTGCTGGGCTAGCAGGACTCCGGTGAACCAGGCTGTAGCGGACTACTATGGCTCAAAGAAGCACTAGACTACATTTCCCCATAAGAGAGGCTGCCAAGGATAAACAACTAGATTGTCGGATCCCACAGATAGCAATACACATCATACATACGCATAACATGCAAGTATGTGTTGTACAACATGGCATCACAACATAACGCAACTCATATAGATAAAGGCCCAGAAGGGCCACATAGCATAAATACACACAGGGGGCACATGACCCATCATTCAGAGCATACAAGCAAAGTAAGCATTACATGTCCGAGTGCAGACAACAACAAAAGAAAAAGGCTAAGAAGCCTGACTATCTACAGGTCCCTCCCAAGGGTACAAGCTCGTAGCTGAGGTAACAAGCTACTGGTCGAAGTCCAAGCAATACTACTAGTGAGACAGATGTCTCACCTGCAAAACATAAACAAAGCAAACGTGAGTACAAAGGTACTCAACAAGACTTACATCAGATCCTATCATACATGCATTACTATCAAGAAGGTAATGTGGGGTTTATTTGCTGCAAGCCAACTTTGACTCAGTGGCTATCCTGTTCTACGACGACGAGAAACTTCTTTGAGGTGAGGCAGCGCACACGAGTCCACTAATCACCACATCAATACACTACTATGGATTCATCCTCGTATTCTTACGAGAAGGCCATCCATAGCACTCACACTTGTCTTGAGCATTTTAGAGTATCCATTTCAAGTTGTCTATGTACCACGTAAGCATCCAAGAAGTCCATAACCGAGGACACGGCTATTCGAATAGATCATGATGACCCTGCAGGGGTGTACTTCTTCACACACGCTCTCACCACTTATCACCATGTACACGTCATGTACCTCGGCAACCTTCAAGCGGAAGCCTAGCGAGGGTGTCGGCCAGGACCTGACTAACCACACAAGTCTCTCATCCAGGTTTATCGCCTATTCGGGTTCCATCTGCGAGGACATCCGGCCGGGGTGTCCCTCACGGCCCCAAACGATGTGAGCAGGGTTCCCAAGCCCACCATCCGGGTGCCACTTGGTACACCGTGCCACGGTGCCTAGTCTGTCCCAAGCCCACCTGGTCGGGTGCCACTTGGTAGACTACTAACACTACCTACAAACACTAGAAACTAATTGCAACTCCTGGACAGAGATCAAGTTGGCTAATAAGTCGAGAGGGACACTTAAGCATTCCAATGTGTGGTAGTAGCTAGTCATTGGACAACATACACGGAACTTGGTGCTTAAGGACGGTTCCAGTGAGACAACCCACCATGTACTCCTACATGGCCTCTCACCACTACCTTTACCAAATCGTGTTCACACGCTTAACTCTCAGCACCAAAACATATCGTAACACTCCAATTCATTCCCAATGAATCAGACCCGACATACTCTAAGCAATAGCAGGCAATGCATGGTAGGAACACAACATCGCTCAATCAACTCCTACACATGCTAGTGGGTTTTAACTATTTACTGTGGCAATGACAAGTCATGCAGAGGAATGGGTTCAACTACCACAGCATAAAGTAGCAGTTGAATCTTTGTTGTTCTAATGCAGTAAATGAGAGAAGGAGCGAGAGAGTAGGATTGTATCGAGATGAACAAGGGGGTTTGCTTGCCTGGTAGATCAACAGGGGGGCACTGCTCCTCAGACAGGTACTCTGGAGAACTTTCCGGAGCAGGACCTATCGAGAAGGAACGGTGTCGGCAATCAATACACAATCATATGCAACATTATGATGCATGAATATGTCATGGGTATGTGATGTTTGTTTGAGTTAAATCATCTAGCATTCATTTGCATGAAGTCCATTTGAACCAAAGTTTCAAATGCAACTCCAAAATAAGCCTTTATAAATTCCATTCATGTGTTTTCATATATACAGCATGTATAGGTTGGTTTGTCATGCATGAAAATGGTACAGATGGATAGATTCAATTTTTCTGATAATTTTTCATATATAAATTATTTAAATCTGAGCTACGGTTGAATTTTTATGAATTTTTGAAGTTTATACTAATTTTTGGAATTCCCTGATTTAATTTAAAACCAGAAAATGATATATTGCGTTAGCACTACGTCAGCATGACGTAAGCGAGTCAACGGGGCTGACCAGGTCAAACCTGACGTGTGGGGTCCACACGTCAGTGTCACAGTTAGTTAATAGGGGGGTTTATTTAGTCTAATTAGGATTAGTGGGCGTCGGGCCCACTAGTCAGTGACTAACTAGCTAACTAACCTAGGTTAATTAGTGTTAAACTAATACTAACTAAAAATTTCAGGGGGGTGGCCCACGCGTTAGTGACCCAAGGGGGAGGGTCAAACCCCAGTCAGCGGGTTAAAACCCGCCGGCGATGCCAGACGCGGCGGAGGGCGTCGGAAAAACTCTACAGGGCACCGTTTTACTCGTGGTTTGCTGCTACGGCTAGCTGGCGATGCGGCGCATCTAATGGAGCAAATGGGAGGAGCTGGGGTGGCCTGAGCCGACGGCGGCGAGCTCTTTTGGGGCCGACGAAGTTCGGCCGTTGGTGGTCTTGCTGCTGTGGCGTGCTAGCAGGCGAGCGGATGCACTAGCGAGGCTCTACGGGGTGTGGGGAGAGGTTTGGACTCGCCGGGGCGACCATTTGGTCACCGGAGCTGCGTCGGCGACAAGCTCAGGCCTCGACGGTCACGGTCATCGGCGAGGCAGCGGCTACGGCATGCAAGCGAGCAAACGAAGAGGGGGAGGAGGAACAGCATCTCACAGCGGTCTCGGTGGGCTTGACAACGAGCTCGGGGATGCACTAGAGACGGCGGGACGGCGATGGGGATCCACGGCGGCCGGAGATGAAGAAGGCGATAGCGACGGCTCCATGGGGCGTCCCGGCTTGCGTGGCTCGGCGGAGAGCTTCAGAGCGGGGAGGCAGAGCTCGTGGACACGGAGAGAGGGCGAGGGGGAGGCAGTGGTTGCGGCGGCGACGAGCTACGGCGACGGCACCGCTCGGCCGTGAGAGAAAAGTGAGGGGGAGGCGGCAGAGAAGGGGATCGATTCGGGGGGGGAGTGAGAGGGGGTCCGGGGAGTACGCGGCGGCTCTAGGAGCCTCTCCCGCATCGACGGAAGCAGGAGGTGGCGCAGCGCGTGCGGGCTGACGGCAAGCACACGGTCGGCGTCCTTCTGGCGTGGTGGAGACGACGACTGGCAGCGCTAGTCAGCTGGGCCGGCCTGTTGGGCCACCGGGCTGCCAGGCTATAGGTAAGGTCCAGGTAAGTATTCCCTTCTGTTTTTATTTTCTATTTTTCTGACATTTGTTTCTGATTTAGTAAAATACTAAACCATTTTATTTTCTTATGCTAATTTTTGCAGGGGCTAGTGGTATTATTCCACAGCTCCTCAACTACTGGCATAATTTTCGGACAATATTATATATATATAATACATCCAAAGCAAATAATTATTGCATTAATTCCAAAAGTCCAAAATAAATATTTATGAGCTCCTAAAAATATTTGTTAGAATTTTTACCTCTGACCAATATTTCTAGAGAGCAACATGAACATTTTCTTGGATCTTTTTGGGGCAATTTTTATCTGGGTCATTTCCAGAAATAAATTCTGAGGGTTTCACAAATCCCCATTTCAATTTAAATGGAATTTAAACATGATGCACAAATGACTAGTTGGTCTAAGTCATACTAGAACAAGGGATGTGACAAACATTACCGTCAGCGTCAGTCTTATTGTTGAAGATCCATTTATTTTCTATGGCTTGCTGATCATCGGGCAAGTCAACCAAAGTCCACACTTTGTTCTCATACATGCATCCCATCTCAGATTTCATGGCCTCAAGACATTTCGCGGAATCTGGGCTCATCATCGCTTCCTCATAGTTTGTCGGGGATATACCCCGCGGTATGACCCGGCTGGAGTTGTAAACCAGCTGGGACTTGGTAAACCGGCGGATGGTAAACCGGCGGAGAGTTAAGACAGAGAGTCAAGACAGATGGCTAAGACTGACAGTAAACCGGCTGGTGTTAAACCGGCAGACAATGTTAAACCGGCAGACAATGTTAAACCGACAGATGATGTTAAACCAGCAGACAATGTTAAACCGGCAGACGTTAAGAAGCCCAGAAAGGGAAGTCAAAATAGTTTAAGTTAAAGTCCGAGTTGGACTCCACATGTAACCCGCCCCTTCAACATATATAAGGAGGGGCAGGGCTCCTCAAAGGGGGAGACAAGAAAACAACAATCTCTAGGGCTAGACACAATGAGAGGAGAGGCGGTTTACGGCGACTCCCTCGTGATGATAATGAGATCTAGCCTCAAACAGCATGTAGGGTTGTTACCGGATGATATTTCCCGGGGCCCGAAGCTGTCTAAATCTCTGTCTTGTGTTACGTCTCTCGATTCCGCTCAACCACTATCAAGTTACCACATAGATGCGTTGGCCTCACGACTAATTCCTCACCCTAGAACATCTGCCGTGACAATTCCATGACAGTTGGCGCCCACCGTGGGGCCGACGCACGGTGGTGTTGAGTTCTTGGAGGGATCTCTCCCCAGGATCGAGAGGTTCGCAATTTTTTGGATGAAGAGAAGCCGGTTTGGAAGTTTAGGTGGTCGAATCCGAGATTGGCATAATACCAAACTGGCTATAGCGTAATCGCGGCGTTGAGTTTGTACTAATCCGGGAAAAACCGAGTCACCTTGCTCCGCCTCCGGTTTGACTTCACCGCACTTACAAACCGCTGTTATTTCTTAGTCTGACGACGGGAAGACTGTAAATCAATTGGCAAGTATGTCTGTGTGAGAAAGCACGTATCAATCAGACAAATACTACTTGTCATATCAAGTGAAAGATTAGGCTGGACGACTATTCTCTCAATGGCCAGAGCCACGTTGGATCTGCTTGCAAGATCTAAATCGAAGAAAAGTCAAAGTTGGAAAAAAAAGGGGAAGGAGCCACTACGAGAAGGAAGCACGAACGTGGACTCCTCGAACCGGCGACGACTCAGAAGCGGAGATGGGTGCGGGCTCTGCTGCTGTGGTGCTACGTCAAGGCGTGTACTAATCCCAATGCATGATCAAGGAGTACTACAGATACAAGATCAGACTCCAGACCAGCGACGACCCGGACATGGTTTGATGAAACCAACCATTATGTGGAGGAAGACCCGGGTAAGGATTGATCAGATCGACCACGACCCCGGGAGGAGTTCGATGCGCCTCTGCTTCCTGCTGCCGCGGCCTTGCTTTGCTGGCACCCTCCCCGTCGCTCTCCACTTCCACCTGTAGAGAACCGACAACGACCTCCGCCCCTACACCTACGGCCTTGCCCGCAAGTCGGCCACCGTCGATCGGCTGTCTTCATTGCCCGGCCGCCTCGCTCCACCTCCATTCAAGACCGCGACACTGATCTGCTATTCCGCCCCTGCTCCTACTGCCGTTCGGCCAGCCCCGTGAGCTGGCGTCCCTCTAATTTGCCGCCGGTTCAACTGCACCTCGACCACGCTGAACAGCCATGGCATCGGGTCACCACCGACCTAGAACCGGGCTCCTGGCATCATTGAGTGCCTCCGAGTCACAGATGCAGCCTCGCCTCATCAAGCTGCCTATCTCGGCCACTTACTTTTGAGTCACCGCTGTGGCATCCCTCGCGGAGTCGCCACGGACTCCGTCACCATCGCCTGTAAGCCGGCGCCAGCCCGCCGGAGTCCACCTCCAAACCGGCCTTGCGTAGCTTGCAAGTCGCCTTCACCGTTTTTTGTTGTTCCAAAGGGCCGCGCCCTGCTCCAGTCGCCTCCGGGCGGTGTGGCTGTCGTCATTTTGCTGTCACGCCTCCCCGGGGGTCTTCTCAACCATGAGCTGCCCTGGTTTTTGTTGCGGTTCCGAAATTGCACTTGCTCCTGCGGCCTCATGGTGACCCGCCCCCGATGGTGCCGTCAATGGCCGTTCTCAATCCGCCACCGCAGCCTCACTTTGACCCGCCTTGTCGTGGGCCACCCAAACTCCGTGGCTAAGCCGCCCCAGAGCCGGTCTCTGCGCCCTGCTTCTATCAAAACACCTCCGCTGACTCGCCCGCTGCTATTCGATTGCCGGCTATTCCTCGCCGGTTCGTCATGGCTGGATCTTTATTCCGCTGAACCGCCGCCGCCTCTGCCTGTTTCCAAACCGCCGAGACCCTGGCATCCATCACACAGATTTACTACTACTACGACCCACCTGGATATCAAATAAAAAAGAAGATCGACAGCATCAACGCAAATATGCTTTGGATAAATATATGGATGAAAGGGAATTCAGTAAAAGTACTGAAAAATTATCTACGGACAGATGATCCGTCGTAAAAAAAAATCAGGTGATATTTATCTTACAGATTTTGTTAAAGTTCATGTTGATTTCCATCGACAAGAAACTACTCCGCCCTGCTATATTTTTTGTACACAAGACTATTATTCTTTATAAATGTGTCGCATAAGGGGCGCACGCGAGCATCGCTTTTGCACTAGCACTTGTCCGTGCCGTACTGCTGGATGGATACATACGCGATTTGTTGCCCCCGCTACATCAACACAATATGATTGACTCGCCCGTCCGCACGAGCTTACAACATCGAGGGCGGCCCATCTGTTTGTTCCCGCGGCCGACTCGGCCGTGATTGATTTCAGCTTCACCGTGGTGATGATCAACTCCGCTGTGAATAATATTACCTGGTCTGTCATAGCAGGTGAAATCCAGTATATTAATATATTATATATTGCTTCCTTTAAAAAGAGCAATTACTCCGGGTGGCAAAGTTGTCTAATGCAGGGCCCTAAACCACCATATTGGTGCAAATTTAAAGGCCATCAGAAAATTTCCGGCTTAAAATGAAGGATTCCGGTTTAATATCCAGCTTATGGGAAAGTTATCTCCCACAAAGCTTTGAAGCTCTACATAGCCGGTTCAAAATACCGGTTCAAGAAGAATTTATCTCTTGCAAAAAGTTAAAGGTTGCCCAAGAGGACCTGCTGCCCTGACGCGTGGTTCAAACATGGGTGTCCTGCCTTATGGGCTCATATTCATATGATTACTTGGGTGCTTCCTGTTGAAACATAGGTGTATTCACCAAAGAGAACATGGCGTTACTACCCTCTTGATGCGGCTATCAAGACAATATTATCATCAGGGGCCAAAGAGAGTGTGTTGCAAACCACAACTCAAACATGGGCACCCGTTGAGTACAGCTCACAAAGTTACTTGGGGCTCTTTGTGTAAAGTAACATAGAGTTTGAAAGGACCCTTGTAATTGGGATCGACCCACGGCTTTGAAGCCTGGTGTATTCACCTAAAACCCCAGGTAAATCTGCCTTCATCAAGTAAGCCACTCCTATCCAGGTAATCCTGGCATGACCCGCCGAACGTTTGACAAGTTACTCTTATACAGACCCTGAACTTGTCAAAGTTAAAACAATGATTGGTTAGTTGGAGGCCCATCTTAAAAGGCTTTGTCAAATGCTTTAACTCAGTGGCCTGATAGCCCATGAAAAGCCTCGAGTTTGGGCCTGGCAGCCCTTGAAAAGCCTCGACTACAAGTTTTTTCATTTGCTTTTTGTCAAAGTTTCTTCTCCTTTGATAAGGTTTTAAGGTAAACCGGCATCCATTGACCCGGCCAGACTATAAGTCATTTCATCAGTCCGGTGTTTCTTAACCCGGCACAAGCTTTCAACTATCAGTTGTTAGTACAAACTCAATTATAAATCAGAGTTTTCTTAGCCCGGTCTGGCATTGACTATAAGTTGATAGGATGATTATCCGGTGTTTATTACAACCCGACACGGTTTTATTACAAACCAGCAAAATATGACGGGAGTTATCAAGATTTGGGTTATCACCCTTACTAAAAAAACTTGGTAAACCAACGATGTGATTCAATGTCATAGGTATGATCTATTTCATATTTGATTATTCTTAAGTGCAGCCTTGGTTATAAACCCGGGTTATATGTTGGGCATTATGACCCGTCCGGCGGTAAACCTCCAGGACACTTTAAACTTGTTGTATGCAGAAACAGGTTGAATAAAGCATAATTACAAATCACCGGTGTTTATTGACCCGTCTTGGCTTTGGACTATAAATCGCCAGTATATATTTGGATTACGCTATTCGAATTATGCGCTTATAAATTATTGGGTATATTATTCAAATAGCCAACATGGCTGGATTTTTATTATGGTTATCAATAACCAGTATTATGATTAAGGTTTTCAAAGTCGCTTTAGCGCAATGGCTATCATATTATCAATAGATATGATTTATTCTACAATTGGATGAATAGTCTTGAGTTGCTGCAGGATTACGACCCGACACTTGGGAGCTACATTGTTTCAGTTGAAATTACATTAAATACACAAGTCTCATGTCGATGCAAGCATGCACCATGACACTTGGGGGCTAATGCAAAGTAATTTTTTGCTCACCTTATTGAAGACCCGACTCATCACATTGTAATGAGCCGGCCCTTGGGGGCTACCAATTGCTCCTGTCAACAATTCAAGGTACACTGATTTTTCATTTATTATTGAAGGATCCACTGCTCAGTTGGTAAAGCACAAGGCTCTTAACCTTGTGGACGTGAATTCAAGCCCCATGATGGGGGTTACATCATATGATGTTATTTTCATTGAAGAATATATCAAAGTCCCAACTCAATATTATCTTACTGAGCCGACCCTTGGGGGCTACACGTTGATGATCAAAGTTTACAAGATTATATTTACAAAGTCCCTGCTCATTACTGCATAACGACCCGGCCCTTGGGGGCTACACTGGTTGAAGTTTTTATGAGAATAAGGCAATTTCAAGTCCCAGGTTGCTGCAAGCATGACAACCCGACACTTGGGGGCTACATATGTAGAATACTCAATTCTGACTAGTGATTGATGAACAACCTGGATTTCTTCAAGATTGTGATATTCATATTGAAGCAAGTCTTAAGCTGTTGCTATTCTACCTTCTTGAGACTTGGGGGCTACAAGTGACAGGCATATAAGAGGTATATTTTCAAGCTTCATGTTAACTACAATTATGACCTGGCGCCATCAATATTTGTAAACCGGCAATGATAAACTGGCAAGTTCAAGTCTTAAACCGGCACAGTTCTACATTCTCAAACCGGCAAGTTCTACATTCTTAAACCGGCTGAAGATCAAATGAGTATTTCAAAGGCCAATATTTTTGTTAAGCATTGGGAGCTGAAGTCAAAGGAGTTATTCTTCATAATATTTCTCTATGACAACCAATGTCAGCAAATTGATTATGAAGCTGGTCTATTGACTCGGATTTTATAGAAGAAGGAAGTGACAAGGAATTAAGGATAATCAAGATCAGTTTAACATGGATAAATCCAAATTAAACTGGGGGCTAATGTCGGTTATATACCCCACGGTATGACCCGGCTGGAGTTGTAAACCGGCTGGGACTTGGTAAACCGGCGGATGGTAACCCGACGAAGAGTTAAGATAGAGAGTCAAGACAGATGGCTAAGACAGATGGTAAACCGGCTGGTGTTAAACCGGCAGAGAATGTTAAACCGGCAGACAATGTTAAACCGGCACACAATGTTAAACCGGCACACAATGTTAAACCGGCAGACGTTAAGAAGCCCAGGAAGGGAAGTCAAAATAGTTTAAGTTAAAGTCCGAGTTGGACTCCACATGTAACCCGCCCCTTCAACATATATAAGGAGGGGCCGGGCTCCTCAAAGGGGAAGACAAGAAAACAACAATCTCTAGGGCTAGACACAATGAGAGTAGAGCCGGTTTACGGCGACTCCCTCGTGATGACAATGAGATCTAGCCTCAAACAGTATGTAGGGTTGTTACCGGATGATGTTTCCCGGGGCCCGAAGCTGTCTAAATCCCTATTTTGTGTTGCGTCTCTCGATTCCGCTCAACCCCTATCGAGCTACCACATAGATGCGTTGGCCTCACGACTAAGTCCTCACCCTAGGACATCTGCCGTGACAATTCCATGATATAGTTCATAGGTTCGTCATGGTCAAGTAACATGACCTCCTTAAAAGGATTATCGTACCACTCTGGTGCGGATCGTACTCTGGTTGACCTATGAGGTTCGGTGTAACTTGATCAGAAGTTTCATGATCATCATCATTAGCTTCCTCACTGATTGGTGTAGGAATCACTGGAACTGATTTTTGTGATGAATTACCTTACAATAAGGGAGAAGGTACAATTACCTCATCAAGTTCTACTTTTCTCCCACTCACTTCTTTTGAGAGAAACTCCTTCTCTAGAAAGGATCCATTCTTAGCAACGAATATCTTGCCTTCGGATCTGTGATAGAAGGTGTACCCAACAGTCTCCTTTGGGTATCCTATGAAGACACATTTCTCCTATTTGGGTTCGAGCTTATCAGGTTGAACCTTTTTCACATAAGCATCGCAGCCCCAAACTTTAAAAAACGACAGCTTAGGTTTCTTGCCAAACCACAGTTCATATGGTGTCGTCTCAATGGATTTAGATGGTGCCCTATTTAATGTGAATGCAGCCTTCTCTAAAGCATAACCCCAAAATGATAGCGTTAATCTGTAAGAGACATCATAGATTGCACCATATCTAATAAAGTATGTTTACGACGTTCGGACACACCATTACACAGTGGTGTTCTAGGTGGCGTGAGTTGTGAAACTATTCCAAATTGTTTCAAATGAAGACCAAACTCATAACTCAAATATTCACATCCACGATCAGATCGCAGAAACTTTATTTTCTTCTTACGATGATTTTCCACTTCACTCAGAAATTCTTTGAACTTTTCAAGTGTTTCAGATTTATGTTTCATCAAGTAGATGTACCCATATCTACTCAAATTATCTGTGAAGGTCAGAAAATAACGATACCAGCCGCGAGCCTCAACACTCATCGGACAACATACGTCAGTATGTATTATTTCCAATAAGTTAGTTGCTCGCTCCATTGTTCCGGAGAACGGAGTCTTAGTCATCTTGCCCATGAGGCATGGTTCGCAAGCATCAAGTGATTCCAAAAGCCCATCAGCATGGAGTTTCTTCATGCGCTTTACACCAATATGACCTAAACGGCAGTGCCACAAATAAGTTGCACTATCATTACACCAATATTATGAATATGTGTATCACTACAATCGAGATTCAACAAAAATAGACCACTCATCAAGGGTGCATGACCATAAAATATATTACTCATATAAATAGAACAACCATTATTCTCTGATTTAAATGAATAACCGCCTCGCATCAAACAAGATCCAGATATAATGTTCATGCTCAACGCTGGCACCAAATAACAATTATTTAGGTCTAAAACTAATCCCGACTGTAGTTGTAGAGGTAGCATGCCGACGACGATCGCATCGACTTTGGAACCATTTCCCATGCGCATCGTCACCTCATCCTTAGCCATTCTTCGTTTAATCCGTAGCCCCTGTTTCGAGTTGCAAATATGAGCAACAGAACCAGTATCAAATACCCAGGCGCTACTCCGAGCATTATTAAGGTACACATCAATAACATGTATATCAAATATACCTTTCACTTTGCCATACTTCTTATCCGCCAAATACTTGGGGCAGTTCCGCTTCCAGTGACCAGACCCTTTGCAGTAGAAGCACTCAGTCTCAAGCTTAGGTCCAGACTTGGGCTTCTTAACTTGAGCAGCAACTTGCTTGCCTTTATTCTTGAAGTTCTCCTTCTTCCCTTTGTCCTCTTTCTTGAAACTAGTGGTCTTGTTAACCATCAACACTTGAAGCTCCTTCTTGATTTCTACCTCCGCAACCTTTAGCAATTCGAAGAGCTCAGCAATTGTCTTATCCATCCCTTGCATATTATAGTTCATCATGAAGCTTTTGTAGCTTGGTGGCAGTGATTGAAGAACTCTGTCGATGACACTATCATCAGGAAGATTAACTCCCAGTTGAGTCAAGTGTTTGTGGTACCCAGACATTCTGAGTATATGTTCACTGATAGAACTATTCTCCTCCATTTGGCAACTATAGAACTTCATATCTCTCAATTCAGTCATTTGCTTGAAATATTAACTTCAACTCCTGGAACATCTCATATGCTCCATGACGTTCAAAACATCGTTTAAGTCCCGATTCTAAGCCATAAAGCATGGCACACTGAACTATCGAGTAGTCATCAGCTTTGCTCTACCAGACGTTCACAACGTCTGGAGTTGCTCTTGTAGCGGGTCTTGCACCTAGCGGTGCTTCCAGGACATAATTCTTCTGTGCAGCAATGAGGATAATCCTCAAGTCACGGACCCAGTTCATGTAGTTGCTACCATCATCTTTCAACATAGCTTTCTGTAGGAACGCATTAAAATTCAAGGGAACGGTAGCACGGTCAGGGATTCCTAGATTAAGGGGTCCCCGGGCGTCCGGCCTGTTGGCATGGGCCGAACTAATGGGCTGTGAAGGTACAAGACCGAAGACTCTCTCCCGTCTCCGGATGGGACTCTCCCTGTAACGCCCCGAGACCGATGTGCCATATTTCTTCCCGTTATTCGTTGTTGTTGCCTTGTCATTGCTTGCGTGTCATGCATTTCATATCATGTCATCATGAGCATTGCATTTGCATACATGTTCGTCTCATGCATCCGAGCATTTTCCCCGTTGTCCGTTTTGCAATCCGGCGCTCCGTTCTCCTCTGGTGGTCCTTTCTACTTTCCTTTCGTGTGTGGTCATTAAACATTTCCAGATTGGACCGAGACTTGTCATGCGGCCTTGGTTTACTACCGGTAGACCGTCTGTCAAGTTTCGTATCATTTGGACTTCGTTTGATACTCCAACGGTTAACCGAGGGACCGAAAAGGCCTCATGTGTCTTGCAGCCCAACACCCCTCCAATTTGGCCCAAAATCCACCTAAACATGCTCCATCATCTAGAGCGTTCGATCACGACCGCGTGGCCGAAAACTGCACCTCATTTGGACTCTCCTAGCTCCTCCTATGCCTATAAATAGGTCCTCCCCCGAAAGCCTCGCGCAAACCCTAGCCCCCTCTCTCCCCTCACCCGCCGGACATCTTCCCGCCGACAGACATTGTCCGCCCGCCGTGTCCGCCGCCACGTGGCAACCACCCATACGCCGCACGCCTCGCCCCACTTCGTCGGCCCAGGAGGCCCAGGGAGGGCCCCCGAGGCCCGTTGCCGCCGCCGCCCGCGCTCGTCTCCACCTCCGGCGACCAGACGCCGCCG
>NC_041382.1:25576571-25591511 GCF_002162155.2 Triticum dicoccoides
TCTTCGTCGGCGCCGCGCCGGCCGGCCGCGCCTCCCCTGCCGCCTCTTTGACTCCCTGCCGGCCGGATCCGGTGAGGTCCGTCCCGGGAGCACCTCGCCGCCGTTCGTCCCGCTCCGGCCACCTTCGATTCCGGCGAACCTCGGTTCGCGCGCCGCCCCGATCCGGATCTGGGAGGTTGACTTTTTCCCCTCGAGTTTTCACTAAGTCCCCGGAATTTGCTAGCCCAAGTGCCCATGTTCATAACATCGTATCTCCTCATCCGTAGCTCCGATTTGGGCATATAGCATATCAAAATGTTCACCTCAGAGAGTACATCATCTCATTCCATTGCATCATTTTCATTTGAGTTCATCTTGATGCCCGAAATGCTGTTAGAAGAGGGCTACTTGAGTTAATTGTCAGATCTGCTACTCCATTTGCATATTTGTCATTTTTGCCATGATTATTGTGTGCATGTTATGACCATGAGCTCTACATATGTTTTGTTAAGGGTTTTCCATCTTTCCAGAGGTGCAACCCATGTATTTTTTTAATGTGTGTGGTGACTAGCACAAGCTTGCAAAGTGAGGCACTTGGTAATTCTGATTTCAGGGACTTAGCATTTCCACTAAGTCCTTGAGCTGTTTATCTCATATGGCCATATGTTCATGTTGTTTCCTAGTGATCCGTGCCTCTTTTGAGGATGATCAGTAAGGATGTTTTGTTAATCTTGTAGTGCTCTATCCATCCATGTCTTTGTTTGAAATTATGAAGCACCCTAGATCGAGTCAATCGAGCTCTACTTTTGCTACTTTGTGAATCTGGGCAGATTGTCTACTTGTTAGCGATTTTGCCGAGGACGTTGTAGTTGATCCGTGCATGCTATGCTATTGTTCTTGCCCTGTCTAGCTTGCATTTTGTGTATTCTTGGTGGGTGTATGCTTAGATTGTCATTACTTGCTCCGTAGTGAGTGCATCGAGCTCGTAAACATGCCTACTTGAGTTATGTTTCAGCATGTGCTAGTTTTCACTAAGTCTGAAAACTGATTATGCTTTTGCCATGTTCACATGCTTGCAATTGTATTTTCTGATCCCTTTTGGCTCAAGGTCACTAAGGGACTTTTGTTATGCTCTTTGAGTAGCTCCATGCCATGCTTTACTTTGCCATGTTCATGTCCTGTAGCATATAGTTTTATTGCTCCGAAGAGTGCTACCTGATCTGAAATTCCAGACAAGTGTTAATTTCACAAAGTCTGAAATCGGTTTGCCATATGCATTTTTGCCATGCTTTTTTGAACCTGTTAATGGATGAATTGGCCGTAGCTCAGTGCTAGACTTTTGTTAAGCATCTTGAATGCATCCCTGCCATGTATTTTGATGCCATGTTTGGGTGCTGTATCATGTTAATCTCTTTGCATTTAGATGGGTACTTGCTGTAAATCACAGACCGGTGTCATATTTGAATCACTTGCCATTTCCAAACCGTAGCTCCGATTCCGGCGTTCTTTAAATCGTTTTCAAGCGATTTCAACTCATATTTCCAGTGGCACACTTGGATTTCCATGTTGAGGCCAGGTTCATGCATTCTTTGTCAAATCTTGCATATGCATCGCATATCGCATCCCGCATATCATACCATGTTCATGAGTTGGTTGTTTACTATGTTGTGTGCTTCTTTCCGGTGTTTGCTTCTTTGGGTTGGTTCCGATAACGTCGCGTTGTGAGGGCCCATTCGTCTACGTCCGTTTGTCTTCCTCATGGACTCGTTCTTCTTCCTTGCGGGATTTCAGGCAAGATGACCATACCCTCGAAATCACTTCTATCTTTGCTTGCTAGATGCTCGCTCTTTTGCCATGCCTATGCTGCGATACCTACCACTTGCTTATCATGCCTCCTATATTGTTGAACCAAGCCTCTAACCCACCTTGTCCTAGCAAACCGTTGTTTGGCTATGTTACCGCTTTGCTCAGCCCCTCTTATAGCGTTGTTAGTTGCAGGTGAAGATTGAAGTTTGTTCCTTGTTGGAACATGGAGATGTCGTTCCTTGTTGGAACATTATTTACTTGTTAGGATATCATTACATTTATCTTGTTATCTTAATGCATCTATATACTTGGTAAAGGGTGGAAGGCTCGGCCTTATGCCTGGTGTTTTGTTCCACTCTTGCCGCCCTAGTTTCCGTCATATCGGTGTTATGTTCCTGGTTTTTGCGTTCCTTACGCGGTTGGGTAATAATGGGAACCCCTTGATAGTTCGCCTTGATTAAAGCTTTTCCAGCAATGCCCAACATTGATCTTACCATTCGCCACCTAGCCTTTTCTTCTTCCTTGGGGGTCGCGCGCCCAAGGGTCATCATTATTTTACCCCCCGGGCCAGTGCTCCTCTGAGTGTTGGTCCAACCGAGCGATGTCCGGGGCTACCAGGGGCAACTCTGGGCTGGCCTACCCGACGTGTTGCTCATCCGGTGTGCCCTGAGAACGATATATGTGCAGCTCCTATCGGGATTTGTCGGCACATCTGGGTGGTGTTGCTGGATTTGTTTTAACTTGTCGAAGTGTCTTGTTGTACCCGGATACCGAGTCTGATCGGAATGTCTCGCGAGGAGGTCTATTCCTTCATTGGAAATTTCTCAAACTTCGAATCCCAAATTGGGTCAGGGTTCGGATTTAAATCCACCCACCCACCCAGATATACGCAATCTCACATATCTACGACAGCAGTCTTAGGAAACAATCCATCACTTTTGGGCAGGATTCCTCCTTGTCAAGGACAAGATTAAAGATTGTCGCGACGAAGATGCGATCTCAATATTTTGCAGTAATTGTACGGACGGAGGAATCCTCAACGCCATCAACCGCCGTCACGTATTACACTTCACCGACTTGGCAACAATAGTACAGAAGTACTGCGCAATGGAAAGCGCCTGGAAAACTCAGGCAGCTCGCTGGGAACCACCAGTTTCCACTCAACCCCTCGTCCGGGCAAAAAGGACGCACCCTCAAGAGGCGCCCGACGCGACAGTAAAGAAATCTAAACCCATTACGGGGCGTGGAACCGTTCTGGAGGGATGGCTTGACAAGCCATGCAAAATACACACAACACCGGATACCATACCTACACACAGCCTTAGAGCATGTTGGATACTTCGGCAAGTGGCCAAGAGTGGCGAGGATATCCTCACCAAAAATACCCCAGAGCAACACCCCCCGGAAGACGATGACCTCAGGGTATTGACGGTCTTTGAGACTTTTGCTTCAAACAATCGGCGCAAAAGGGCCCTCCACGACCTCGCCGAAGTCTGCCAAGTCACAGCAATAAACCCTTGGAATGACACATCCATAACTTTCAATGCCAATGACGAACCAAAATTCCGAACAGCCCGGGCACCAGCCGCCTTGGTTCTCAATCTAATTGTGGAGGGCTTTCGGCTCACCAAAGTGCTCATGGACGGCGGCAGCGAATTAAACCTCATCTACGAGGATACACTCAATAAAATGGAAATAGACAGGAGCCGTATCGAGCAAAGTAGCATGACATTCCGAGGAATCATTCCCAATCGGGAGGCACGATGCGCGGGAAAAATTACACTTGACGTGGTATTCGGCACGCTGGAGAACTATCGGTCCGAAGAGATAACCTTCCAAGTGGCCCCTTTCAACAGTGGATACCACGCCCTGTTGGGGCGAGATGCATTCACACCCTTCAAGCCATACCTCACTACGGGTATATGAAGCTCAAGATGCCCGGGCCCAACAGCATTATCACTCTCGTTAGTGATCCGTATATAGCCCTCCGCGCCAAAAACAAAACAACATCCCTGGCCCTCGAGGCACTATCTGAGGCCCTCGCGGCCGAAGAGTTAACCGCGCTACGCTCGAAGGTGGATAGGGACGATGTAATCCTCGATAAGTGCTCCAAATCCACCTCCTTCAAACCAGCAGACGAAATAATCAAATTTCAAGTCCACCCGACAGACCCAAAGAAGACAGCCTCCATCGGGGCACAACTGGACCCAATGGTGGACGCTGCACTACGAGCGTTCCTATGCGAGAACTGGGACATATTCGCCTGTCACCCTTCTGATATGCCAGGAATCCCATGCAGGTTGACCGAGCACAGCCTCAATATATTGAAGGGATATAAGCCGGTCAAGCAAACACTGCGGCGCTTTTCCGAACCCAAACGACAAGCTATGGGGGAGGAGCTAGCCAAGTTAGTTGAAGCTGAATTCATCAGAGAAATAAAACACCCGGACTAGCTAGCAATCCTGGTGATGGTGCCAAAGAAGGATAAATCCTGGCGCATGTGCGTCAATTTCAAAGACCTCAACAAAGCTTGCCCTAAGGATCCCTTCCCCCTCCCCCGCATCGATCAAATTATTGATGCCACTACAGGACACGACTCATTGTGTTTCCTCGATGCATATTCCGGATTGCATCAAATTAAAATGAAGGAATCCGACCAAGCCGCAACGGCATTAATTACCCCATAAGGGCCTTCCTGCTTCAACACTATGCCCTTTGGGCTTAAAAATGCCGGCGCCTCCTACCAACGCATGATTCAAACATGCCTCGAGAAACAAATCCGCTAGACAGTTGAAGCATATGTGGACGACGTCGTTATCAAGACTAAGCACGTCGAGTCATTAATAGACGACTTACGCCTCACATTCGACAATCTCCGGACATATGACATTAATCTCAATCCGGAAAAATGTGTTTTCGGTGTTCCCTCTGGAAAACTACCAGGCCTCATTGTTTCCAGTAGAGCAATCGAGGCAAATCCAGCCAAAATCCGAGCTTTATCACAATTGGCTACACCAACAGACCTTAAACAGGTCCAAAAACTAGCCGGATGCATGGCAGCTTTAAGCCGCTTTATCTCCAGACTAGGAGAAAAAGCATTGTCACTTTATCGACTTCTCCGACGCACCGACCACTTCGAGTGGATGGATGCGGCAATGTCTAGATTGGAAGAAATAACGACTCTTTTAGGGAGCAACCCAATCCTAGCCGCGCCAAGCGTCGGTGAACAAATGTTATTATACATCTCTGCAACACACCAGGTGGTGAGCACAGTACTCGTCGTCGAGCGAGAGGAGGACGGACACAAATTCCCACTCCAGAAGCCGGTATACTACGTATCCACTGTCCTAACTCCATGCAAATCCTTGTACCCTCATTATCAAAAGATAGCATACGTGGTCTTCATGGCACCCCAAAAGCTATGAAACTATTTCCAAGAGTGTTCGATCACGGTGGCTTCTGAAGTACCACTGAATGACATAATAAACAACCGCGACGCCACGGGCCGGATTGCCAAGTGGGCCATTGAGCTCCTTCCATTCGACATAACATATAAGCCGCAATGGGCCATCAAATCCCAACTACTCGTAGACTTCATCACCAAATGGACAGAGGCCGAACTCCCTAAATAGTACAACACATATACCAACTGGGTCATGCACTTCGATGGTTCCAAAGTGCTGGCGGGCTTAGGGGCGGGCGTTGTCTTTACGTCCCCACTGGAGACACCGTTCAATACATACTCCAAATATTATACACAGACTCCAACAAGGCAGCCGAATATGAGGCCTTATTGCACGGTCTTCGGATGGCAACCTCCATGGGCATACAACGCCTGGAAGTGCGCGGGGACTCAAGTCTCGCAATATCCCAAATAAATGGAGACTTCGACGCCAAAGATCTAAAAATGGCGGCCTATCGTAACGCTGTACTCAAAATATCAGCTCAGTTCGAGGGACTCGAGGTTCATCATGTGGCTCGAGAAAGCAATCAAGCGGCGGATGTTCTTGCTCGCATGGGCGCCAAGCATGACCCCATCCCACCTAACATCTTTTTGCAAAGGCTCTTCAAGCCATCCGTGGTATGGCAGGACGAGAGCGGCAACACTGGTCCAGAAAAGATTACACCCCAAGAATCCGAACACAATACCGATATCATCGGAGGCTCAGCCACCGAAACAACATCGTCAGCCTGTCAGGACCCCGATTCCAAGTCACATCGATCCAGCCGGTAACACCTCATATCACATTGAGGCCTCACGCACGGTATCCCCACGGGTGTCGCCTTACCATGGCCCGGGACCGTTTGTTCCTTTTGGCTCGCGTATATGATAGTGTCGCTAGCATCCATATGACAGAGAACCCGGGCCGACATGGCTAGTCGTGAACCCAAAGCGGCACGGACCTACGGAGACAGGCATACGTGAATCACATCAAGCATGTCGGTCATCAGCGTGTGAATCCATGCTGTAGCACTGGGGTAACAGGACTCCGGGGAACTCGGGCTGTAGCAGGCTAGGCAGGACTCCGGAAGTCACCGCGTGACATTTCCTAGAAGGGACAGACATAGGAACGAAGTGAAACCCATGCCGGCCAGTCAAGTGTCCTGAGCAGTAGTGCTGGGCTAGCAGGACTCCGGTGAACCAGGTTGTAGCGGACTACTATGGCTCAGGAACACTAGACTACATTTCCCCATAAGAAAGGCTGCCAAGGATAAACAACTAGATTGTTGGATCCCACACATACCAAGCATTTCAATCATACACACAATATGCTCGATATGTGCAAATACAACATGGCATCACAACAAAACTCTACAACTCAAGAACTTTATTTAAAGGCTCCAAAGAGCCATACATAACATGTTCATACAGGTAGGGGTCACCTGACCCGACACTCAAGTCATACAAGCATACAAACACATGCGGAAGCAAATAGTCTGAGTATAGACACTAGAAAGAAAGAAGGCTTCTCGAAGCCTGTCTATCTACATAGGCCCCTCAATGGCTAGGATCACCACCTGGGTGTCGAGTCACTCATCGACGTTGACATCTACATAAAACCCATCGGAGGGGGCGGTGTTGTCGTCTGAAAACAGTAATTAAGCAAACATGATTACAACGGTACTCAGCAAGTCTTACATCAGAACCTACTATACATGCTCATTCTCAACAAGGTGGTGGAGTTATTGCAGCAAGCCAGCTTTGAATCTTGGCTAAGCTATCCTACGAGACTCCACTAGTAAAATAGTTTTCGCACACGAGTCCACTAATCACCAACACAATACTCCACCGGGGATCCTCCCTCGTCATCCTCGGTACTCACACTTATCTTGAGTATTTTAGTAGTATCCATTAACTTGTCTATGAACTGTATAGGCAACCAAGTAGTCCTTTACGCGGACGCGGCTATTCGAATAGATGATGTTAACCCTGCAGGGGTGTACTTCTTCATACATGCTCTCACCACTTACCGCCGTTTACACGACATGTACTCGGCAACCATCAAGCGGAAGCCCAACGAGGGTGTTGGCCACGGCCTACCTAAACACTCAAGTCTCTAGTCCAGGTTTATCGCCTATCCACACTACTAGAAAAACCCCTACTAATGGCGCACCTAGTATGGCCATTAATGGCGCATCTGTGGTGCGCCATTAACAGCACGCCATTAGTAATTTTTACTAATGGCGCACCACCTGGTGCGCCATTAGTATCTGGTATACCAATGGCGCACTCCGGGTGCGCCATTAGTATAGGCCAGGGTGCGCCATTAGTATGCCTCCCAGGGGCCATGTATATCCAGGTGCTTTGGCATACTAATGGCGCACCACCACTGGATGCGCCATTAGTAACCATGGCATATTAATGGCGCACTTACCAGTGATGCGCCATTAGTATGCTTTGTCATACTAATGGCGCACTGTCATGTGATGCGCCATTAGTATGAATATTAGGTTTTTTTTATTTTTTTATTTTCTGTTTTTTGCACAAGTTACAAAATGTATAATTTGACAAAATATAGACAGCACACATCAACAACAGATTCATCGAATACAATAGAAGAATACAATTCATCATATTAGTCTCCGAATACAATTCATCATATTAGTCTCCGAATTGAAAAGACCAAACAAAGATAGAACATTATATTACAAGTCTTGAGACCGCGAGTAGCGAGTTTGTCTTCACATTACAAGTCGATATCGATCATCTAAACTACCATCACATAGAAGAAAGCTGCGGTCATCACGATGAGCATCATCACGATGAAACTCATCTTCATCCGGTTCCTCCAACGCTCCCTCCCCTCTCCCGCTAGATAGCGGGCGTATCTAGATTCGGCCTCGGCCCTAGTGGTGTACCCTTTGTAACTGTTACCGCTGAATCGGTGAACCTGTCTCCGACACTCCTCCCAGTCATCGTAGACTCCGGGAACCTTACCCTTGTACACGACATACGTCGGCATCGCTATGCACTAGCCAAACGAAACGTTAGTACCAATTCACAGACAATACATAAGCAATATATAATTATGCAACAGAACGATCGGAAGAGAAAAGCAAGACATTAATAGCATCGATTACATCTAAGTTGAACGACTCTCGAAACCAAAGAGACATACTACAAGTTCATTAAAGTTTAATTACAACATGAGCCAATCGATGTTTCAGAACTAGACACAGCATCACTGCTTTCGACTCGACTCAAGGGACCGGAGCGTGGATGAAGCCGCCGTCTATCGTGGGAGTCATGAAATAACGGTCGTTGTCAGCCTGCATTTGTAGCATTGTGTCGATGTCACTGTTGGACGGTTGATTTCTGAGGTAGAACTGCCCCGAGGTACGAAGGACATCTTGATGGATGATTTCCGCAAACTCCGACTGGATGCGAAAGAATTCTTGTCGGAGGTCGCGTCCTGGATTGCCGACACGCTCACGGCCCAATCTTTGAGTTTACTCGGTAGCAGAAGTTGATGATGGTCCCGTACGATCGCCCGCATGTGATGGATGGCGTAGTAGGCACCCTTCTGACTGCCAGGCGGCTGCTTGACGCAGCAGAACATCGTATTGTGGGAGAACACGTGCTTGCCGTACTTACGAATAGGCCTGGTGAAGGTGCCTCCAGATTTGGCGTAGCCGGGGAGAACATCATCAAGAACCTTCTTGACATTTGTGTAGTCTACGTTCGACTGACGGTCCGGGTCGAAATACGTGGCCATGGAATATTTGGGGCTTAGGAGGATGAGCGTGCAACGTGTGTCACTGCAGAAAACACGGAATGTTAAAAGAAAAACGATCGAAATGTAAGAACTCATATGTTACGGGCCGGTTGAGGGGAGGACTTACTCGGGAAAGTAAGGCACGAGGAAGTTATCCTTATCTTGGTTTGCCAGAATGACGCCTTCGAGGTAAGAATTCGCGACTTGCCGGTCCCCAGCGCTGCCCAAGATCTTGGCACGCATGTAGAAGGGGTCGATTATCATGATGTCCGGGGTCTTGTCGCGAATGATCCGCATCTCCATACTCAGCGAAAATAGCCGAACGAAGGTGTAGTGCAGCGGATGAAGGTTCAACATAGCGTGGATGTCATCAAAACGCAGGACGATCGTACACCCGATGGAGTTATCCACAAAGCCCTTGCCCTCTGGCACCTTGGCCGCGAAAACTGGGTATGCCACATCCTTCTCCCTGAGACGCCGCTTCTCCAAAGAAGGAACACTGTCATGCAGACTCCGCATAGCACCGGTTGCAACATTGAGCATATTTGTCGGTAGCATCGCCCTACCCGCCACATGCACCCTCCTCGAGATATCCTGCGGTGAAGGTGGCCCGTCCTGAGCACGGATCGTACTCGGTGCCGGCTGGCTCGCACCCTTCTTAGTCTTTATTTTGCGTGCCTTCTTCTTCTCCTGTAATGGGACCGAGTTCTGCTCACAGACCGCCTTCTTGAGTGTGTTGGGGCTGATAATATTTCGCACCTCGCCTATCTGAGGCTCGGTGAAGTCGGCAGCTGGAGGCGTCTCCTGAGAGCTGAACGTTAGACGGCGCCTGTTGCAACTTGGCTTCTCCGTGGTACCAGCTAGATCGCACACGTCTTTTGTTGGGTTTGGTTCTTGAGAAGGAGGCCCCATGAAGTCGCCATCGTACCCATGTTCGGCAAAGTACTGATCGACGTTGCCAAATGTATCATCTTCGTTGTCGTCGTCGTTCTGATCCTGTGCCATATGCATGTTTGGATCCAGTGGCATAGGGATGTCCGGCACCGTTACGGCGGTCTTGCCATGGGGCCGACTTGGCGCCGGCACGACTGACGGTGTTGTCTTTGGGGTGGTGTCCCCCGCCCCCAAACGAATCTGGCTCTTCGGCCAAAGCAGGGGCCAGCTCAGGCAGGCGCTGAGGGTCATCATGTCTTCATCGTCGGCCCCAACGGGTCGAATCGGAGGTAACAAGTCATCGCAGCCTGGCAGCACCCGAACCAGTTGAACCCTAAACAATTTGGGTGGCATCTGGGTACCGTGGAACAAGGGGTTACCCGGTTGAACGATTTTTCCCTTGGCGACATCGACCAACTCGTTGTTCACGAAGTGGAGGAGAGTGCACGGAACGTCGGCGGCGCCCTGCGAAAACATGTAGGGCGTCAGGGATGCCCAGTCAAAGGCAAGGAGATGAAGTCCTCGGCCGAGAGAGGCTTAATTAGTTGCCGTGATGATGGCATCGAGCTCGGCTAATGTCGACACACCGCCAACGGCGGGCGTGCAGTTGACGGAGGTGCCGCTTGCTGCAGAGGTGCCGGCCGGCGTACACCCGGGTGCATTAAGCTCCCGTGCTAGCGTCGGAGACACCAATGTCGCCTCCGCCGGAGGCACCAATGGCCCCGCCATCGCATTATGCGAGTTGCTGGCCGTGAAGCTAGGAATCGGGGGCGGCCCCTGTTGCCCGCCCGCAATCCACGCACTCAACCCCGAGATCAAGGTAGGCACAAGGGCGGTGATCGTCACTCCGAGTCGTTGTTCCACTTGCTCTTGGACACTCTCCGTAATCCGCGCCACCTGTGCCTTGAGTTCTTGAACCTCTCGCGCCTGGCTTTTCGAGCTGGCCTTTTTCTCCTTCTGCACACCACGGAATAGTATGACCCCCATTTTGTCGACAAGCCTTTACCGGCCACACGACCAGCTGACGTCAGCTTACTGAGCTTATCCTTGTTCTTGATTACATTCAACCCCCTATTTAGAGTGGTGTCCCAAGGGTTGCTCTTAGTCGACCCCGCGCTAGTGCTTTCAGTCGCCTGCGGAAGGAATGTGAACCATTTAGAAATTTGGCTTCATTAATTAGAATGCAACCATATGGAGCTAATTACGCGGGGGTGTATTCCTTACCAGAACAAGCTCAAGCTGCCTGGTCTTCGGATCCGTGGTAAGCTCCTTTGTTTTCGGGTCCTTCTTGTACCGGGCCCTGACAAAGTTCCTGGTCTGCTTGTCACCGTATTTATCGAAGAGGGGCGGTAGGCCTTGCTCGGCACGGTCCGCCTCCTCCTTGTCCCATATAGGCTCCGCCACTCTGTAACCACTGGGACCGAGTGTGTGTTCCCCTATGTTCATCTCCCGCATTTGTTTCCCCCACTCACTTGATTGGGAGCTTGCGGTGCTTGAGCAATTGATCTTGAAGTCGTTGTAGTCATCTTCGGTGATCGAAGGATTTTTCTCCTTGATCTTCTGATAACTCTCACCTTTCTCGATCATTCTCTTCACATTGCTTTTCCAAGTAGACAGGGCCTTGCTCATCTTCGTGAGGGCAGCATTGTTCACTTTATTCCCTTTGAGGCTTGTGTTTTCAAATTCAGCGGGGAACTTGTATCGTTCGTGCAGCTTCGTGAAGAGGAGGTTGCGCAAATTCCCTCGGTCAGGATGCCTCAGGTTCTCGGTGTTGATCGAGACGGTGCTCCAGACAATGCACCCGAGCTGAAGCGAGTACCCCTTGACTATTCATTCGGGCGCCGTTGGATTCCCGTTGGAGTCCACTTCAGTAACTTCCTCCTTGAGGGTGCGGAGCACGATCGGGCGCCGGTCCTTCCGTTGCCTCTTCGGTTGGCTGCCATCTGTGCGTGCGCCGCCATCATCAGTGGTGGCATCCTCGGCGGCACCATCAGTGGTGGCATCAGTGTGGTCATCCTCGGCGGCACCATCAGTGGTCTCAGCATCGGTGGGGAAGGCGGCGGCCTCATACAAGTGAGGTTGTTCCTCCATCTCCTGGGACAGCTCCCAAAATTTCTTGTCGCCCGAGACTCCGGCCTCATCGTTGTTGGCCATGTTTCTCTATAAATAGGAACAAATTTTGGTCAAAAAGTTGGTTATTGTCAAGGAACAAGATCTCTAAGTTGACTAAATAACCTAATTCTCGAGGAATGTCGCCAAAAAGTTGGTTATTGTCAAGGAACAATTGGGAGATGTTTGTGATATTGCCTAGGTGTTTTGGGATAGAACCTGTTAGTGTGTTGTTGCTAAGGTCCAAGTCCACGTTCTCAGGGTAACCTAGTTCTTGAGGGGTGTGTCTAGAAAGTTGGTTGCTGCAAAGATACAAGGTTGTGAGTTTGGTCAAATTGCCTATGATGTTTTTGATATTGCCTTGGATCTTGAAGGCACTGTTGCATGATGCAGTGGTACAGCCAGCATGGGACCTCATCTTTGCAGGCTAATTTTCTAGATTGTAACACTGGGATTTGTGCACAAGCTAAGCTAGCTAAGACAGTAGCTTCCTTGCAACCCACAAAAACAAAGGAAAAGGGGTGAAAAGGGGGAGATGGTTAGCTTTGATGAGCAGGCAACATCTTCCTAACCCCCTTCTTCTTGTCTCCTCTCACTATCTCTCTCACACACATGGCAAGCAAGGGTGTCTGAGTGTGTGAAAAAAATACTAAACTAATCCAACCACTAAAGCAAATTAATTTTTATTTCGGTTGAGAATCGGGCACCTTCTAGGTCAAGAAAATTGGGCATGACCTTTGCTAATTTTCTTGACCTTGGAGTGCCCATTTCTCAACCGAAACGGAAATTAATCAACGTTTCAGGAGAAAGGGGTCATTTTAGAAGATCACAAGTAGCAGCAGCATCACTTGACAAAATCACAACTAGCAGCAGCAACTCGCAGATAGCAGCAGCAGCATCACTTGACAAGTAGTACAGTAGCAGCAGCAGCATGCATGCACTGGTCCATGGCACAAAGTCCATGACCCAGAACAGAGCACTTTACTAAAAATGAAGAAGAAAAAAGGCATGCATGCACTGGTTGTAGCAAATCATCACTTCTGAATCAAAACACCATGCTGGTGTAGCCATAGGCCCACATTAGTCTAAAATCCTGCTTTATTTTTCACAACAGAAAGGTCAAAACAACAATAAAAAGGAGAGCCCAATCTGGTCTAATTGATCCTTGGAAATTATAGAATGTTCATCTATGCATGGAAAAACAACAATTAGGACAGGGAAATTACTATGCAGCTAATAGTCTTTAAGCATTGAAACACAGCTAAGGTTACACCCCAGAAGTGATGGTTAATACTTCTAATAAACATGGCAATTTTAAATTATGACACACAATGCCACAATTAATCAAGAGTTACTACTACAGTACTCATGTACTCCATCTTACAGAGTTACTCCATCACAGCAACAACAACCTTGCAGATCAAAAATGATTTGTGTAATCTGGTTGGTACTCTTACAGTTGCATAAATTGAAAAAAATTTGATCTGTGTGATCTGGGTTACAGTATCAGCAACCTTGCATTACCAAATTATCAACTAGCACTAAGCAGCAAGCGGCAAGCAGCAAAAGGGCACTGATTTAGTACCATTGACAGTTCTCAGCAGCAAAAATCTGAGACGTACTAACACGAGCTATCAATCACAGTAGCAAAACAAATCCATTCGTCCATCTATTCAATATGCAACAGCAACATCCACCCATCCGGCTAACAAACAGAGGGGTGGGGAACAGGGAGATGAGAGGCACCTGTTCTCGAGGCTCACAACTGAAAAATAATTAATAGCTTGCAATAACACATCTTAGTGGAACCAGGCAAGAGAAATAAAAGTTGGCTTGCATTGTGGCTTTTGATGGATGTACGGTCAGCATCAGAAACTACACAGAGACCATCGAAACATGGAACTTCATCCGAGGACATGGAACAAACCTTTCTTTCTCTGCTTCCCCTTCTCACTCCACCTCCAGCCTACTTCTTCCGGTCTGGCTTCACCCGCTCCGCCTGCTTGTCCCCCTTCCAAGTTCCAAGTACCAACAAGATGGAAACAAACAAAATCAGAAATAGCTTTGCCAATTTAGAGCACTACTTTTGCCACTTGTTACAAGTTTATAGACCTAACAAGTTTGCGATAATGCTAAGGGATTTAACAGTGGTATATATGCGCTGAACGTATCAGCTGGGAGGCCTTCTCTTGTATATATGTTCTAGTGTCACAATGAAGGTGGGATGGCTAGTAATAGCACTAGTTTGATTCAACCCAAATGGATTGGGCTTATATGACTTGACAGATTACCACAAACGTAACACAGTACACGTCGCGCGGATTTGCAAACAAAATTAGCACAGCAGATGGGTTCAAATCAAAATAGGCTACAGATTCTAAATCTACGAGTAAACTAACATCCTAAACATTCTAGGCAGCCCAATCACAAACTAGATCAATAGTAGCATATGGACTTATCATTCTTGTTCCTGGATGATTTAGTTAATCAATTTGACATCAATTGACCTGGTTTTTGGATCAATTACAGTTGCTGCTGCTGTGAATCAACTATACAAAGGCCCAAAATTACACTAATAATTACAGTGTAAAAACCATGGAAATACACAGTAATTCCACTAAAAATGCCACTTGCAAATACAGAGAAAAAATCCACTAGAAGTACACTGTAAACCCACTAACATTTACAGTGTAAATTCCACTAACAATTACAGTGTAAATTTCACTGAAAATGCACAGTAATTACACTAAAAGTACACTGTAAATACCACTTAAAACAAACAAAAGAATTACACTGCTGGAGAGGGTGATTCCTCCATGATCTAGAGTTCCAGACACAAACATGGCTGGAGAAGCAAAAAAAATCACAGGTAACCAGTCAAGAGGGGAGAGGGGGA
>NC_041382.1:25592445-25623680 GCF_002162155.2 Triticum dicoccoides
GCGGCGGTTGAGTAGGGGAATCGAGGGTGCGGGGGGTCGGCGGCGGCGGCCGGTGGACCGGGGGGTGCTCGGCAGCGAGGGGGACCGGATCTGGTGAGGTGGGATAGCGACCGAGATGGAGGGGGATCGCGATCGAGTGTCCATGAAATTTAAAAATATTCATGATAGTTCAAAAAGTGCCCATGAAATACAATCGAGAAATGAAGGCTATGATTTAAATAAAGTCGATCTTAGCTAGCTATCTGTTCACAATCTTCTTGCCCTTGTTTTTCGCAAATGGAGTTCTTCTATGGAATGGACGTCCTTTAGGTAGGGTGGTCCTGCTTCTTCTTGTGGTGTATGCTGCTACTTCATCATCGTCATCATGTTCGATCCTCAGGTCACCGTACTTGTCGAAGTCTTGCTCATTGGCTACTCCATCCATTCCGATGATCTTCCTTTTGCCTCTCCTCACGACAACACGACTGGGCTTTGACGGGTCGGTAATGCAGAAGCATTGGTCCACTTGGGAAGCCAGTACCCATGGCTCGTTTTTCGCGGTGACGTTTGCGCCCGCGGTCTTGGATTTGGCTTCGGGTATAACCATGGTGGTGAAATACCGGTCTTCTTTTAGGACGCTCTTGGCCCATCTGACACTGAACATCGGGACCTTCTCTCCAGCGTAGCTCAGCTCCCAGATCTCCTCGATCCTTCCGTAGTATCTGTCCTTGTCGTTACTGGTGTAGGATTCCATCGTTACCCCGGAGTTCTGATAACCATCGCTCTTCATGTCCTTGGCCTCGGTGTAGAATGTGTAGCCGTTAATATCGTATGCCTCATAGGTCATCAGGTTGTGCTCGGCGCCCTGTGACAAGGCGAATATGAGTTGTTCTTCCGCGGAAGAATCCTCATGTAAAGGGTACGATAGAAGCTTCTGCTTGAACCAACGCGTGAAACATGAGTTTTGCTCTTTGAGTATATCTCCGTCCGTCCTCTGTTGGCCTCGGTCATTGTATGTCTTCTTAATAAAGGTTTTGTGTTGTACCACCCAAGGATCGACCACGTCTATGTGTTGTAGCGTGACTAGGTTTGCTCTTTCAAAGTCGGCGAGTCGACCCTCGAAGTCAACATGCATTTCGCGACGACCCTCACGGTGACCCCATCCAGCGAGCCTGCCGAGGTGCCCATTGACGGGCAGACCAACGGGGTTCTCGATGCCTAGATAATTCGTGCAGTAGGAGATGCACTCTTCGGTCAGAAAGCCCCTGGCTATGCTTCCCTCTGGACGTGACATGTTGCGAACGTATCCTTTGATGACACCATTCATCCTTTCGAACGGCATCATGCTGTGCAGGAACGTCGGCCCGAGTTGGATGATATCGTCCATGATATGGACCAGCAGATGCACCATAACATTGAAGAATGCGGGCGGGAAGTACATCTCAAGCTCGCATAGTATCACCACAATCTCTTCCTGTAGCCTTCTGAGTTGCCTCACGCCAACAGACTTCCGAGAGATGACATCGAAAAAGTTGCATAGGCCAAATTGGGTTTCACGGACGTGCGCGTCCATGATCCCACGGATTGCAACTGGAAGTATCTACGTCGTCAGCACGTGACAGTCGTGAGACTTCATCCCGCTGAACTTCTGTTTCGCTGGGTCTAGGTATCTGCTTATCTTCCCCGCGTAACCGTAAGGAAGTTTTACTCCAACGAGGCAGGTGAAAAACTGCTCGATCTCCTCCTGACTTAGAGTGAAGCACGCGGGAGGGTAGTCATTTCCGGTCTTCTTGGCCTTCTTGCCTTTGCGACGACTTTCCATGCCCTGCTTCGCCTCATCATCATCATCATCATCATCATGATCATCATATATAGCGTGAAGCTCCTGCCTGATGCCCATTGATTTCAAGTCTGCCCTTGCTTTCGGCCCATCTTTGGTCCTCTCTGGCATGTTGAGCAGGGTACCAAGCAGACTCTCGCACACGTTCTTCGTGATATGCATGACATCAAGGCTGTGAGGCACACGATGGATCTTCTAGTATGGCAAGTCCTAGGAAACAGGCCTCGTTTTCCATACCTTCAGCAGCGGCTCTGGCGCCTTTCGCTTCTTTCCCGGCTCTGGCACCTTTTGCTTCTTTCCCGGCAGTGGGCAGTCTTTCCAATTTTTCAACAGCTCGTCTATTTCCTCGCCGCTCGTCGTACGCGGGCATCCTCGGGGTTCGGTTTCACCATCGAACAGATCCTTGCATTTTCTCCATGGGTCATCATCGCGAAGCCACCTTCGATGTCCCATGAACACGGTTTTCGAAGACCCGGGATCTCTATCTAGCTGGCGATACGTTTTGTCATCCATGCACCTGACGCATCCAGAAAATCCGTGGACCACCTGCCCCGCGACATATCCGTAACCGAGATAGTCGTGAACCGTCGTGAGCAGCGCTGCTCTCATAGGGAAATATTCTTTCTCTGCGGCGTCCCACGTATTGGCTGGCGTTTTCCACAGCGTGTCAAGCTCCTCTTTCAGCAGTCCCAGATACAGATTGATGTCGTTCCCTGGTTGTTTTGGTCCTTCAATTAGCATACTCATGTGAATGTACTTCCTCTTCATGCACAACCGGGGGGAAGGTTGTACATCCACACAAACACAGGCCAGGTCCTATGTGTGCTTCTCTGGCTGCCAAACGGATTGACTCCATCGGTGCTCGCGCCCAGCACGATGTTCCTTGGATCATTCCCAAATTCTGGGTCTTCGAAGTTCAACGCTTTCCACTGGCTCGTATCCTTAGGGTGACTCAGCATCTTGTCTTTTTTATCTATCTCCGGATCATTTGCGTCATCTTCTCGCTTCTTCTCCGCCCTATACGCGTGCCAACACAGGAGCTTTGCTACCTTAGGGTCCGCAAAATACCGCTGCAGACGAGGAGTGATCGGAAAGTACCACACCACTTTTCGAGGAGCTTTCTTCCTCTTCTTGTATCGAGTGACGCCGCACACCGGACATATGGTAGACTACGCGTGCTCGTCCCGATAAATGATGCAATTGTTCATGCACACATGGTATTTCACGTGCGGTAAATCCAGAGGACACACGATTTTCTTCGCCTCCTCCAAACTGGTCGGGCACTTGTTCCCCTCGGGAAGACGTTCGTGCCAGAATGACATGTTCTCGTTGAAGCATGCGTCGGTCATTTTGTGTTTTACCTTCATCTCCAGAGCCATGAGCGTTACTTTCAGGCGGGTATCCTCGGGCCTGCATCCTTCATACAATGGAGTAACCGCGTCTAACTCAAGTTGATCCATCTTGGCTTTCTCTCGGGCGGCAGCTCTTGCGTTATCCGTCTGCTTGAGAAGCAGCTCTTGAATATGAGGGTCCTGCACCCAGCCCATCGATGGTCCAGCGTCGTCTGCTCCACCGGCATCATCATCTTCATGATCATGCCCGTCGACTGCTCCGGCATCTTTCTCATCATCATGTCCTGCATCTTCTACATGATGACTGTGTACAGCATCACCGTCGTGATCATCTCCTGGGGATTCTTCGTCATCTCGCCCGCCCAAGCCGCGGTGGTTGTCTTGCTGCCCTTCCTCATTTCTTGCCCGGCCCCCATGGACGACTTCGTAGTCATCTTCATCACCTTGCCACCGATAGCCATCCATGAAACCACGCAAGAGCAGGTGGTCCCGCACCTGCCCGGATTCCGGGTCCGCAATAAGGCTCTTCAGCTTGCATCTTCGACACGGACATCTTATCTCCGTCTCGTTCTTTTGAAGCATCTCGGCCTTCGCGGACCTCAAAAACCTATTCACGATGCCTTCGGTCATCATGCGGACCATGGTCGCCTGCGGGGTAGAGCAAAACGATATTTTAGAACCAAGAAAAAATTTGGCATGACTTTCCCTAAAAATAGGACCAAAAAGAATGCTTAATGCCAAAATTCTCGCCGAAACGGAAATGAATCAACATTCCGGCAAAATATTGGCAACTATCGAATTTCAAATACCGGTACACCTCGAAACACAAACACATATGCAACACCACAAACATATGCAACACCACGAACATACATAGATCTAGCTAGGCCATAAAAAGTGCATGTGCACATTGTTGTAGGGAGAACAACATAAATGTAGCTTCCCCCATTACTTACCTATCAAAACAAGGTAATTTAACCACTTAAATTGAATGAATCTATGGTGGAAATGAGGTGAAAAAGAGGAGGCACCCGAGACAAGGAGGAGGTGGAGAGAATGAAGTGGGGAGAAAGTGAGTGTGGGTAGGAGAGGCTGACCAAAATATCTTGTTGCTGCCCACTTACTAATGGCGCACCAACCCTAAATGTGCCATTAGTAATCCAGGTTACTAATGGCGCACCTCCTGGTGGTGCGCCATTAGTAGTTTTGCAAAAAAATACTAATGGCGCACTGTCCCACAGTGCGCCATTACTAGTTTAAACTAGTAATGGCGCACGGTGGAATAGTGCGCCATTAGTTGTTTTGCAAAAAAGGGAATAAAAAATATAATAAAAAACAACATTAGTGGCGCACTTTCCGGCAGGTGCGCCATTACTAGTTACAACTAGTAATGGCGCACTGTGTCTGGATGCGCCATTACTATGTTTGGACAGGCGCACTAGTCAAAAAAAATTGATACTAATGGCGCACCCGGTGCCAGGTGCGCCATTAGTAGTTTCAACTATAATGTCGTATCAGTAGGTGGTGCGCCATTAGTATATACTAATGGTGCACCGCTTGTCTGGTGCGCCATTAGTATCAATCCCATCTATAGCCCTTTTTCTAGTAGTGCAGGATGAATGGTGAGAGGGGATTCATGAGCTTCCTTAAGGATCAGCCGCCTCAGGTTTCGTGCCTTGGGAACCACTAAGCGGTTTCCAAAGTATACGACACCCTGATCATCAACGGAGAAACAATTCGCGACTCCTTCCTTAATGTTTCTCTTAATACGGGAGATTCCCGGATCTACCTTCTGTGCCTTGATGATCTGATCTGTAAGGGTAGGTTTCGCCACCAGGGTGGATATGAATCCTCGAGGAACAATGTGAAGATTAAGCTTACAAAATTCCTCATGAAGTGGTTGACTTTGTTGTAACATCAGGTTGTTACAATAGGATTTACGACTTAGTGCATCAGCCATGACATTGGCTTTGCCCGGGGTGTAAGTTATTCCTAAGTCGTAATCCGAGATCAACTCGAACCAACGTCATTGCCTGAGATTCAAATCCAGTTGGGTGAAGATATATTTCAAACTTTGGTGATCGGTGAAGATCTCGCAACGATTACCGAGGAGGTAATGTCGCCAAGTTTTAAGTGCATGGACTACAGCTGCAAGCTCTAGATCATGTGTGGGATAATTTTCCTCATGTGGGTGTAATTGCCGTGAAGCATAGGCAATTACCTGACGATCTTGCATGAGTATGCAACCTAGTCCTTGTCTCAAGGCGTCGCAATAGATAATAAAGTCCTTGGAGAAATCTGGTGGTACCAGTATAGGAGCAGATGTCAGGCGTCTTTTCAGTTCCTGAAAGCTGAACTCGCATTGTGGGCTCCACTTGAACTTTTTATCTTTCTTGAGGAGTTCAGTTAGAGGTTTAGCAACCTTGGAGAAATTCTCGACGAAGCGGCGGCAATAGCTCGCTAAGCCAAGGAAGCTCCGAACTTGCTTGACCGTCTCAGGTGGAGTCCAATCAAGGATGGCTTGAACTCGCTCGGGATTGACAGTAATACCCTTACCAGAGATTACATGGCCTAAATAGGTCACTTCTGGCAACCAAAATTCACACTTGGAGAATTTGGCATAAAGGCGATGCTCTCGAAGTTTCGTCAACACCAGCCTTAGATGTTTGGCATGTTCCTCTTCATTCTTGGAGTAGATGAGTATGTCATCGAGGTAAACTACGATGAATTTATCCAGATACTCCATGAAGACCGAGTTCATTAACCGAGAGAAGGTGGCTGGGGCATTGGTTAAACCGAAGGACATAACGGTGTACTCGTATTGGCCATAACGAGTAACAAAGGCCGTTTTGGGAATGTCCCCGTTTCTGATTTTGATTTGATGGTATCCCAACCTCAAATCCATATTCAAAAAGACTGAGGATCCAGCGAGCTGATTATACAGATCGTTGATCCTGGAAAGCAGATACTTGTTCTTGATAGTGACCAAGTTGACAGGTTGGTAATCTACAACCATCCGATCCGTTCCATCCTTCTTCTTGACGAAGA
Organism: Triticum dicoccoides; assembly: GCF_002162155.2. Taxonomy (NCBI): domain Eukaryota; kingdom Viridiplantae; phylum Streptophyta; class Magnoliopsida; order Poales; family Poaceae; genus Triticum; species Triticum dicoccoides. Next base: position 25,598,665 of record NC_041382.1, read on the forward strand.
GGACGGGGCAAGCCCAAGAAGAGTAACTAGGATGGATGAAACCTTTTTTCAAGGACTCATCGAGTTGGTTCTTAAGCTCGGCTAGTTCTAGGGGTGCCATCTTATAGGGTCTTCTAGAAATTGGAACGGTTCCTGGAACAAGGTCTATCACAAACTCGACATCCCTGTCAGGTGCAACACCTGGCAGTTCTTCTGGAAAGACATCTGGAAAGTCCCGGACTACCGGAATATCTTCAAGGTCTGAAAGGGGGTTGGCATTTAGGGAGTAAAGCTGGCGCTTGGCCACTCGAGTTAAGACATTGACTGTCTTGCCCGATGGGTGAGTAAGTTGAACGGTTCTAGTGGCACAATCAATCTTAGCGTAATGAGCTGACATCCAGTCCATACCCAAGATGATGTTAATGTCCGAGGACTTGAGAGCTATTAAGGATGCAAGGAAGACAAGTCTATCGACAAGAATTTCGTTCCCATGGCTTACTCTAGAAGTTTACCATTTGGAACCCGGAGTTTGAATTACCATGGAAATGGGCATGTCACAGAATGTTGTGTTATGCAATCGAGCATAGCTCTCCACTACTAGGGAAAAGCCTATACACAGAATCTTACCAGCAGCGCGCTTTAAAATCAGGCGCTGCTGCTAAGTAGCAGTAGCGCGGGCCATGGAAACTCACTGCTGAAACAAGTTTATAAGTAGCGCGTGCACTCCAAGAAGCGCTACTACTAAAATTCCCACGACGCGGCCGCGAGGCCAGTTATAGCAGGAGCGTGTTAAAATAATCAGCGCTACTGCTACGTAACGTAGCAGCAGCGCATTCAGGCAATAATCACTACTGCTAAATTAACTACAAAAATTTAGTCCCACCTCGCTCCGTGAAGAGAGTTTTACCCACCTTAAATATGTTTCTTCTACAACTTTCACAAGCACTTGGTCTTCATTGAACTCTATGTGTAGGATCTGTGGCTGCAATAGGAGTCCTCGCCAGTTCTTAAACCAACCGGCGAGGATTCCTATTGACAAATCAGATTGTACACAAAAAGACCATTGATGATCAATGTATTTTTTATGTCTATGTCTATTTTTACATACTGGCACATAGCAGTAGCGCGTTCATGCCGAAAGGCGCTACTAATAGGTAGTTTAGCAGTAGCGCATTTGCCTATAGCGCGCTACTACTAGTCCATTCCATCTCCCCCCACTCACTACCCTCATCCACAGATCACACTCACACACACTCATGGTCTCCTCCTCACCCCCCGCACCGCCGGTCCTCCCCCGTCGCCCCTCCCAGATCTGCGCCGATGTCGCCTCATCCTCCTCGCTGGACTCGGTACCGGCCTCCTCCTCCGTCCTCCCTCCACTCGCCTCTGGCCGCCCCCTCCTCGCTCTGCCTTCCTCCTCGATCCGTCCTCCCTCCACTCGCCGCCAGCCGGCCCCTCCTCGCTCCGCCTTCCTCCTCCGTCCTACTATCTTCTCCCTCCTCGAGTCGCCCCTCCTTGTCCCTCCTCCCTGATAAATTTTGATTTAGTAGGCTTTCATATGTAACATTTTGATTTAGTTCATATGATTCAGTTGATTTAGTAGGCTAGTTGATTTAGTTGATTTAGAACATTTTGATTTAGTTTATTTAGTAGGCTAGTTGATTTAGTTGATTTAGTAGGCTAGTTTATTTAGAACATATTGACTTAGTTGATTTAGTATGCTAGTGGATTTAGTATGCTAGTGGATTTAGTATGCTAGTTGATTTAGTATGCTCGATTTAGTTTTTTTGTAATAAGTTATTTTTTGGAAAAATGTAGGTGCTAATTTAGTTAAATTTGCCACTTGTTTCCTGTGAAGTGAATCATTAATCCTTTGCTCATATTGCTTTAGGAAAATGGCGCCACATCCAGCAACACTATGTTGACTGTGCAAGTCAAGGTGCGCCAGCAGCCTTGCAACTGGCAAGCTGTTCGGCATCTACTTCCATCCAAGTTTTCGTCATGCGGCGGTAAGAAATTAGATGAAATATAACAACTATTTTATTTTTACTGTTGGCATTACTGCATTGTGTCATTTTGCTTTTCTTACACAGATCGCCCCATGCAATGTGAGGTTGAAATTCAACAAGCTGACAGGAGACACTATGACATTTGAGGCTCCTGGGGGGGCGTACACTATGGAGGTCGAGAAAGGACGCAATATGTTGCAGATTGGAGGAGATGGATGGGCCTGTTTCCTCGCTCGCATGCGTCTTACTGGTGGTGGGTTGATCAGATTCTCCTTGAGAGCAGAAAGACCCAAGCTGGTTGTCATTTATATCAACCTGGTGGAAGATGATGAAGATGACGAAGATGATGAAGATAATGAGGACCCACTCAATGAAGATGATGAGAACGCACTTCATGAAGCCATCATAGCTCAAAGAATGAGGCTGAGCGAGGAGGAGGTGTGCAACCTATGGGACATAATTCTGCCACGTGATGACTTTGTCGGGGTGCCATTCATGACCCGCCTGACAAGTACCATGGTCGATCGGCATGAAATGGTATGTTATACGTACTGCATGTAGTAATTTGATGATATATATATATGCTTTATTGTTATACTAACAAATGCAAATTATCCGATTATATGCTTAGTGAATCCGATGATATGCTTAGTGTAGAGTCCAATGATATGCTTTGTGGAATTTAGTCGATGATATACTTTAGTGTAGAGTCTGATCACATGCTTATTAGTGTAGAATCCAAGGAACTATTAATAGTGTAGATAATCCATATATATACTTATTAGTAGAATTCATGATTAATTAGTACAAATGCGTAGTACTGTGTCTTTTGATAGTGTAGAAATCTAGACTTAATAGAAATATATTTGCAAGAGTATGTGTGAGGCTATTTATTAATTGATATGTTTTTCTTATTCAGAGATTGCCAAAGAACCTATCTGTGAGTTGTGGTATCGAGCCTGATGAAGAAGGCTCAGTTGGACTATGCCTTACCGCAAGGGGCTCCGTCACCACATGTACTTACCGCATGGGCACACATGGTTGCACACTCTTGAACTCGGTTGGGTGGAAGAGATTCCTCGTAGGCAAGAATCTTCGTGCTGGACAGGCCATCCTAATTACTATCAGGAACACCCACCTCCCAGGCTTGAGGATGATGATCGTCGTCGATATCATCTAGAACTACATATCTGTGTGTGTGGCTATATCATCTAGAACTACATATGATGATCGTCGTCGATATCATGTAGAACTACATATGATGATCGTCGTCGATATCATCTAGAACTAAATATGATGATTGTCGTCGATGTCACCTTGTACTGCTTGAGGATGCATGTTGAGTATATATGAAATTGTTATCTAGTACTCCCTCGGTTCCAAATTACTCGTCGTGGTTTGAGTTCAAATTTGAACTAAAACCACGATGAGTAATTTCGAACCGAGGGAGTACTACCTAGTACCTATAATGCTTTATGAAATTGATATCTAGTAGTACCTAGTATCTGGAAATTGCAGTTTATCGAAGCTGGAATGGGGAAATGGTGAAAGATATAACAGTAGCGCTGGACTGGGAAATCGCTACAACTAAGTAATAGCAGCGCGTTCCTGAAAAGCGTTGCTGCTATAGTCAATAGTGGTAGCGCGGGTACAGGCAGCGCTACTACTAAGAGTTAGCTGTAGCGCCTTATTGGTAGCGCGGGCACCCGCGCTGCTGATAGGCCTAAAACCCACGCTGCTGCTAGCCTTTTCCCTAGTAGTGCTCAGATATGAATGAATGAGATGCTCCATTATCGAAAAGAACAGATGCCGGATGGCAATTAACAAGGAGCATACCAAGGATGACGTTAGGATCCTCATGAGCCTCCTCGGCTGAGACATAGTTGACATGGCCAAGTGCAGTGGTGACCGGCTTGGCGTAGAATGCCTTTCCCGTTGGCTTACCACGGCCAACGGACTTTCCAGACTGATTGGGGTTGTTGTTCTTGGGACACTCTCGACTATAATGACCCGGCTCTCCACACTTGAAACATGTCACAACATTGGGGCGTGGAGCAGCATTAGCAGCGGGGCCACCATAGGGCTTGGGCGGTGCAAACTGCTGGTTGGGACGAGGCGCCTCAAAGGATGGCCTCGGAATGAACCTGGGTGGCAGTGCCGTGCTTGGAATCCACACCCGGCACTTCTGAGATCCAGAGCTGGATGAAGAGCCAAAATCACGAGAGTGCTTGCGTGAAGCGTCATAGTCAGACTGGCCTGTCTCAGCACTGATGGCTTTATTGACCAAATTCTGAAAGGAGGTGCACTCGTGCAGACGAAGATCGCGGCGAAGCTCAAGGCTAAGTCCTTTGCGGAACCTTGCCTGCTTGTTAGCGTCGATGGATACCTCTTCAGGAGCATATCGTGCCAGATTCCCAAATTCACGACTATATGCATCCATAGTCAGTCTTCCTTGGGTGAAATTGCAGAACTCTTCCCTCTTGTGATCTATGAGACCTTCCGGTATGTATGCTCATGAAAAGCCTCACTGAATTCAGCCCAAGTAGTGATTTGGCCGAGTGGGCGCATAGCTTCAAAATTTTCCCACCAAAGACTAGCAGGGCCTTCGAGGTGATAGGCAGCATAAGTAACCTTATCAGCTTCGGCTATGTTGGCAGAACGTAGCTTGTCGGTGATGCTGTGAAGCCTGTCATCCGCATCAAGGGGCTCGACGGAATGGTTAAACTTTGGTGGGTACAACTTGATGAAATCATTGATTGACACCAAGTCATTTTGCTGATGGCATGCAGTTCTGCTCAATCCGCTCCAGCAAGTGGTTGTCTCATGCTTGTTTCTTTCCGCCTCCAGCATCACTTTGGCCAGAGAAGGCGGGTCAGGCAGATTTTCACCCCTAACACACTAGTTCCCCCTGCTCCAGGGCAGCAGGGTTGCTGCGGGTGTTGACCATCCTAGGAGAAAACAAGACAACGGTTTAGATAAGGATGGCACAACTTAGCAAGGAAGTGCACAATGTAATGGATAACACGGAATGCAGAGATGTTCATTTGTATGACATGGTAATATAGAACTGCCATATATATACCAACGGTCATACACACCATACATAGTTTAGTACAAGCCCAGGCTACAGTACAACTATGATGAAAGACATTACATCTCATCGGAGGCATTCCAAGCTCCTACACATTATTTTTCTACACCTCCGGAATTGATTACACACTAAGTCATATTCCACAAGTCATGCAGGACAGTGGAGATACAACTATTACAATACTAGTGATACTACTACTAACTCAGACAGCTCCGTAGTAGTCCTCATAGAAGTCACCTCCATAGCCTGGAAGTTCAACGTGATCATCCGGGAACAGACGGTCCTGAGGAGCTTGTGGACCAAAGGGGCTAGGATGAGGTCTTGGACCAACAAACGGTGGCCTGCAGGGACCACGGGATGGGATGATGCCTCCCACATCACGCCAATCCACCATGTCTGGCAGAGTAGATCTCACAGGATACAGATCCCTCATATCCATACATCCAGCTTGCACAGCAGGTGCAAACCGAGTCAAAGTGGCCCAATGATCAGCACGGGTGTTGAAAAGCTCCAGTCTCAAGGCCCGATTCTCTCGGTCCTTATCCTCGAGCATCTCGGCAGTGGTGCGAGTTAGTGATTCCTCACGTGTGGAGTCAGCATATATAGCCTGGAGATACCCTTGCGCTCCCGGGAGTGAAGCTGGCATATAACGGAAGTCGGTGTTCCGAAGCAGGCCAGTCCGGACTCGCATGATGGTCATCATGGAATAGGAAACATCCTGCACAGCCATCTCAATAGTAACCCCGAGTCCATAGGAACAGTGGAGGGGCTTAGTAGATCCAGGATAAGAAGGAAATATCCTGACGGTGCAGAAATATTGGCTTTGATTAAAGTCTCGGAATTGCTCTTCGACAGTGTATTCGGGATACCAATGGTAACCCGTCTCGATCATTACCCGGACTAACATAGCAGTATGACCGGGCACATCGAGGCAGTGGGTCAGGTGAACCACTTGGTTTTGAGCACGAGTGGCCATCTGAAAGCACAACCACAATGCAAAGACATTAGAATTTCTAGGGAAAATTTGACAGCATAACAGCTGTAAATGCTCAGAAAAAGATTTGAGACATCCACAACAGTTTGCAATACCACTCAACAACATCATATCAGGGTTCTGATTCAAATGGTAACATACTAAAAGTAGTAGAAACTGTACTCAGGCTTGTAACAACAATCCTATAAGCTACTGCGGGTTAGTAACATGTGAACCTGACAGAAGAAGAGAGCCTAGTCCTTAACCCACGCTGAATGAGAAGAGAATGACTCAGATCAGAGGGCATAAGGTAAAGGAGTAAAAGTGCCTTACGTTCCCTCCCACAATCAATTTCCCTACATATAACTAAAGCATTTCTAGACTCGACATCGACCAGTTTGGCTCAACGAACCTACAGGTAGTCCGGCTCTGATGCCAACGCTGTCAGGACCCCGATTCCAAGTCACATCGATCTAGCCGGTAACACCTCATATCACATTGCGGCCTCACGCACGGTATCCCCACGGGTGTCACCATACCATGGCCCGGAATCGTTTGCGCCTTTTGGCTCACGTATATGATAGTGTCGCTAGCATCCATATGACAGAGAACCCGGGCCGACATGGCTAGTCGTGAACCCAAAGCGGCACAGACCTATGGAGACAGGCAGACGTGAATCACATCGAGCATGTGGGTCATCAGCGTGTGAATTCGGGCTGTAGCACTGGGCTAACAGGACTCCGGGGAACCTGGGCTGTAGCGGGCTAGGCAGTACTCCGGAAGTCACCGCGTGACATTTCCCCGAAGGGACAGACATAGCAACGAAGTGAAACCCATGCCGGTCAGTCAAGTGTCCTGAGTAGTAGTGCTGGGCTAGCAGGACTCCGGTGAACCGGGCTGTAGCGGACTACTATGGCTCAGGAACACTAGACTACATTTCCCCATAAGAAAGGTTGCCAAGGATAAACAACTAGATTGTTGGATCCCACACATACCAAGCATTTCAATCATACACACAATATGCTCGATATGTGCAAATACAACATGGCATCACAACAAAACTCTACAACTCAAGTACTTTATTTAAAGGCTCCAAAGAGCCATACATAACATGTTCATACAGGTAGGGGTCACATGACCCGACACTCAAGTCATACAAGCATACAAGCACATGCGGAAGCAAATAGTCTGAGTACAGACACTAGAAAGAAAGAAGGCTTCTCGAAGCCTGTCTATCTACATAGGGCCCTCCATGGCTAGGATCTCCACCTGGGTGGCCAGTCACTCATCGATGTCGAGATCTACATAAAACCCATCAAAGGGGGCAGTGTTGTCGTCTGAAAACAGTAATTAAGCAAACATGAGTACAAAGGTACACAGCAAGTATTACATCAGAACCTACTATACATGCTCATTCTCAAGAAGGTGGTGGAGTTATTGCAGCAAGCCAGCTTTGACTCTTGGCTAAGCTATCCTACGAGACTCCACTAGTAAAATAGTTTTCGCACATGAGTCCACTAATCACCAACACAATACTCCACCGGGGATCCTCGCTCGTCATCCTACGAGAGAGCCATCCTCGGTACTCACACTCATCTTGAGTCTTTTAGTTGTATCCATTAACTTGTCTATGAACTGTATAGGCAACCAAGTAGTCCTTTACCGCGGACGCGGCTATTCGAATAGATGATGTTAACCCTGTAGGGGTGTACTTCTTCATACATGCTCTCACCACTTACCGCCGTTTAAACGACATGTACTCGGCAACCTTCAAGCGGAAGCCCAACGAGGTTGTCGGCCACGGCCTACCTAAACACCCAAGTCTCTAGTCCAGGTTTATCGCCTATCCAGGTTCCATCCGCAGGGAGTCCGGCCGAGGTTTCCACATACGGCCCCGAACGATGTGAACAGGGTTCCCGAGACACCAAACGGGTGACTCGGTCCACCGTGCCATGGTGTATCTACCGCAACATCGCCCACCCCTAGGGTCAGCGCTACGCACGGTCGCCAACACATAACCTACAAACACCAGAAACTAATTGCAACTCTTGGACAGACTACTAGGGTGATTAAGAAGCCGAGAGGGTCCATTGGTTTCGGGCCCAATGTATGGTAGTAACTGAATCTTAAATCACACATACAGATCTCAGTTCTTAGGGACGGCCTCAATGAAACAACCCACCATGTATTCCTACACGGCCTCTCATTGATACCTTTACCAAAACATGTTCAACACATCCCTCACATTACCGACATAATCATTTCACTCTAGCCCATCACCCAGATGAACCAGACCTGACACAACTCTAAGCATAGCAGGCATAGCAAGGTAGGAAACACAAACATGGCTCAATCAACTCCTACACATGCTAGTTGGTTTCATCTAGTTACTGTGGCAATGACAGGTCATGCAGAGGATAAGGGTTCAACTACTATAGCTCACAGTAGTTTGAAACGATGTTGTCTTAATGCAGTAAATGAGAGCAGAGGCGAGAACATGGGATTGTATCAATATGATCAATGGGGCTACTTGCGTGATGTAGTGGTAGTAGGGTACTGCCCTTCAGACGGATAGTCGGGGTTATCCTCGGAGGCAGAACCTACCACGAAAGACACACCGAACATAATCAACACATGACAATATGCAACAATATGATGCATGCTATGACATGGCAAGATGAATGTGTCTTGGCCTAATGCAAGCTAAAACAAAAAGGAATGAACCCATTTGAATCAAAGATTCAAATGTTAGTTCATTTAACATAGCCATATTAGTGCATTATCTTATTTTGCTTAAGCAGCAAGGTTAACTTGTTCTGTCATGCATGAAACCATTACTAATGAATAGATTGAATTTTTCTGATCAAAATTCATATATAAATCTTTGCATTTGGAGTTACAGAATAATTTCTATGAATTTTTGAAGTTTGCAACAATTTCTGGAATTTTCTATATAAAAATAAATCCAAAAATTAGTTATTGCGTCAGCAGTGCGTCAGGGTGACGTCAGTGGTCAACGGGACGGTCCAGGTCAAACCAGACAATGGTTCCCGCGTGTCAGTGTGATTAGTTTAACTAGATATTAGTTAATACTAATCCTAATTAGTCAGCAGGGCTGGGCCCTACCTGTCATTGACCCAGGGGGGTCAAATTGGGCCCACCCGTGGTCAAATGGGGTCAGCAAGGTCAACTCGCCAACGTTTAGCTCACGGTGAGCTCCGCGGCGGCGTGTGCGGGCGAACTCCGTGTGCTCGCTGTGGTGCACGAGAAGGAGAGCGGAGATGATAAGGAGGTGGCTAAGCTCACGGCAGTTGCGACGAAGTTGACGGCGAGGTCGGAGACAAGCCGGAGCAAGCGAGGCGGCGGAGGCGATCTGGCCGGCAGGAGGTTGAAGACGAGCTCGGTGAAGACACTCGGGGGCCTCCGGCGGGGCGTGGCTCGGTGGGACGGTCGAGGAGGGAGTGGCGGAGCTTCAGGCATGGCGGAGGGGAGCGAGGGAGAGAGGCAGGGGGGAATGGACGTGTCCAGGGGGTTCGGTGCGTGACATGGAGGTCGTCCAGGCCAGCAGAGCGGCGAGGGGAGGAAGCAGGGCGGCAGGCAGCTTCGTGGCACGCGCTGGTGCCGGCGTCGAGCAGTTGCCTGCCTGCGGGGCCAAGCCAAGCAGCTCGCTGGAGCAATGGCTGGGCTAGGCCGGCAGGTGGGCCTACTGGGTGGGCGCCAGGTAAGCTCTAACTCTCTCTTCCTTTTCTGTTTTGCTTTTATTTATTTCCTGCTATGTGTATGGAAATAGAATAAATACTATTTCATTTCCAAAAACTCTGGAAATATTCAGAGGCACATTTGGGAATATTCTAAACTGCCTAAAAATGCTTCCAAGATTATTTGAGCACTTTAAAATATTTATAGCATTTAAAATGCCCAAATTCAAGTACTTATGGCTTGTTCAAAAATCTAGAATGGCTCCGTAAATTGCAAGACCATTTTTGGCAGAGGTTTTAGTCAAGACCAAAAATGGTGGGCTTTTATGAAGGGCATTTTGGGTTCATTGAAATTCCAATTGTTGGAAATTAGCATTTTCAGGGGGGTGTTGGGGTTGATTAGGCCCCATATCAAGTTTCTGTAAAAGTAGACATGATGCAACACTCTAATGCATGAACCAGCTAGGGTGTGACACGGCCCATCTAATAATGGCAGTAATTGCCCCATGGAACGAACCCTTCTTGGCCTACCTTAATAGGAGAGAGCTCCCTGAGGATCAGAATGAGGCTCGCTGCATTGTTCGGTGTTCGAAAGCCTAGAAGGTCCACGAAGGAGAGATCTACAAGAAAAGAGCTATCGGAATACTTCAAAGATGTATCTCCAAAGAGGAAGGACGACAACTCTTGGCTGAAATCCATGCTGGCCTTGATGGTCACCACGCCGCAGCTCAGGCCCTTGTAAGTAATGCCTTCCATACAGGTTTGTTTTGGCCAACGGCCCGAGCAGATGGACATGACCTTGTCCAATGTTGTGTCGGATGCCAGCTTTTCTCCAACCAAATCCATATGCCACACAACGCTCTATAAACAATCCCCATTACTTGGCCTTTTGCTGTCTGGGGGCTGGATATGGTCGAACCTCTTAAAGGAGGCAGCCATAAGAAAAAATATCTGCTGCTCATGGTAGATAAGTTCACTAAGTGGATAGAGGCCAAACGAGTTAAAACGGCCGAAGCCGGACCAGTGATAGACTTTATATCCGGTGTCGTGCACCGTTATGGTGTCCCACACATCATCATCACCGAAAATGGCTCCAATTTTACAGCCGATGAGGTGAAAGCCTGCCGTCCTAATCTAGGCATTAAGCTCGATTACGCATCCATCTATCATCCGCAAACAAACGGTCAAGTCAAACGAACCAATTGTCTTATTATGAGCGGCATCAAGCCTAGACTAGTGCCACTAGTAGAAAACAGGGCTTTGGTCACGGGGCAGTTTTCACATTAGTCCCGGTTCAGTCAAGAACCGGGACTAACGTGAGCATTTATCCCGGTTCGTGCGGCTAAGGCATTAGTCCCGGTTCACCTGGGCCCTTTAGTCCCGGTTCGTGCCACGAACCGGGACTAAAGGGTGCGATGCCCATTAGTCCCGGTTGATGGAACCAACCGGGACTTAAGGTTAGACCTTTAGTACCGGTTGGTGCCACCAACTGGTACTAATGGGTTTTGAGGCATTAGTACCGGATCATGGCACGAACCGGTACTAAAGGTCCCATTTTCAAACCCCCCCCCCCCGTGGACCGCCTTTTCAGTTTTAGAAAAAACAAAAGAAAATGATGGAAATGTCAAAATAAAATAAGTTTCCCATGAGATATGTGGTCTACTTGTTGGGAAAATTTACAAATATGAATTTCGACTTTATTTGCAAAATCTCTCTGGAATTTGTAAAATGGGCATAACTTTTGCATACGAACTCGGATTAAAAAAAATTATATGAAAAATCATCTACTCGAAAAGTTACATCCGAATTTAACCGGGGGAACCCCGTTAAACATTTTCAAAATCCTCAAAAACCTAACAGAAAAAAAGTTACGGGGCTTTTAAGATCTAGAGTGGAAAAAATCGAAAAAATTACTAGTCAAATCTGGTCAAACAGTGGTTAAACTGTCGTCAAACAATGGTCAAACTAATTATTCTAGAATATTAGTGTTACTAAATAATTATTTCAGTTATTTTGAATTTTGGTCAAATCTGGTCAAACTGTGGTCAAACTAATTATTCAAGAAATATTAGTGTTACTAAATAATTATTGTTTTTTAAAACAATAGTTTCAAACTCAAACAGTGAAATGTGTCACTTCATGCTCAAGCAAAATTCATGAAGGTTAATAGGATTGACATCTTACTATTGTCAGGAAAACAACAAGTGCAGACTTGGAAACGAGAGAGAATAGAACCCGGAAGTTAAGCGTGCTCAGGCTGGGGGAGTGGGAGGATGGGTGACGTTTGGGAAGTTAGATGATTTGGAATGATGAGGGGTGATTAGAGGATAAATTGAGCAGTGATGAGGGGTGGTGATTACACACTAGAGGTTAAAATAATTCAGAAATTTGAAAATAAAAAAAATAAAAAAATCAAAAAAAATCAAAAAAAATCATAAAATTTCCTTTAGTCCCGGTGGAGCTCCACGTGGCTGCACCCTTTAGTCCTGGTTCGTGTAAGAACCGGGACTAAAGGGGAGAGGTATTAGTACCGACCCTTTAGTCCCGGTTCAAAAACCGGGACTAAAGGGGCCTTACCAACCGGGACAAAAGCCCCTTTTTCTACTAGTGTGCGGTCTTTGAAAGAATCAGACAAGCACTGGGTTGAGGAGCTCGACTCCGTACTCTGGGGGTTGTGGACCACGCCCGATCGCACTACCGGATATACACCTTTCTTCATGGTGTACGGTGCAGAGGGTGTGTTACCCTGCGACATTATTCATGACTCACCTCGAGTGCACATGTACGAAGAGAGAGAGGACGAGCTTGATCGGCAGGATAGTTTAGATGCCCTGGAGGAGGAGCGCGACATTACAAAAGCCCGTTCCGCATTTTATCAACAACAGGCCCGCAGATAGCAAAGCAGAGAAGTGCAGGCCAAGACTTATAATGTTGGCGAACTTGTTCTACGCTTGCTGGAGAAGAAAAAGGAAAAAATCAAGCCCAAGTGGGAGGGTCCCTTCATCATTGACTAAGTTCTCACTGGAGGAGCATAACGCCTGCGTGATGCATCAGACAATCGCCTAGAGCCGAACCCCTGGAACACGGCCAGACTCCGAAGATTCTATGCCTAGCGCCGAACTCTTTGTTCGTCTCCTTCTCCCTATTGTTTTCATTATTTTTTCTCCTCTCTCTTCACTTTTATTTTTTAAAGATTTCGTGCGGCTAAAACGTGCACCTATGACGTACACATCCTCAAAAATGTACGTCCATTATACCTGGGGGCTTCTTGCACAAAAGCTTATTATTGTTATTTTCCGAGCATCAAGCTCATCACATATGCGTTTTTTCCTCATATGTACCTTTTCTTCACGATTATATGCATCGATATGACTTAAGTTTTGGCCAAGCTGGGTTGCCTGGCTCCTGTGCTTATGCCCTGCGTTCTCGTTAGTTCGGCTAGGGCATAAAGGGAGCACCTCCGTGATTTTTACTGCCGGGTCATCCGGATGTGTACCTCAGACTGGGTGAAGCCGAAAGCTTGGGCTAGGGACAAATATGTCAAGGAAAGTAAATAGTCACTTGGACTCAAAAATTTCCTCCTCTATACTGTCTAGCAGGATGTCTAGCTTACAATCCTGTTGGGAATATTTGGCATCTACTTCTATTTGGTCATATACCAAATTAACGGGAATTCCTTTCACATCTGACCCTAGAGGTATGACCCGGGTCATATGATTTTGATCAAGCTTGGTATACCGTGTTTTTACCATGGCCCGGGCCTCTCGCGCACCTTCCCGGCAGGCTGATATCTCCCATAATCGAATACGCCGCAGTGCCCCTTTGAATAGCTCCACGAGCTCCGCCATACCTCCTGGAGGAGAGGCGGATGACCATAAAGCCTTGGCAACACTCCACATTGCTTGCTGAACTCGCTCCTGCATCCGGGACAGCTCTTGTAGCAGGTTGCCTTGCGTTCTGGACATTTCCTCTTCGGGACGGCCAGTCAACATACCTGCTGACATAAATCTATCAGTTCCTACCCACGCTGAATTATAGGGAGGCAAGTTTGAAAAGCATACTGAATATGCGGCCTTGTAGCATCCTATTTTCTTTGATGGCGTTAGCTAGCTGGGCTCGAACATCTTTTAGTTCTTTGCCCAGTTGGGTATGGGAATCCTGCAGGTTGTTCTTTTCCTCCCTGACCCGCGTCAGCACACGTTCGCCAGCAAAAACACAACAGTATTAATATAAACGGTATATGATTATACTTTTTTCTGATGGGGAGAAGCATTACCAGGTGGTGCCTCCTTGGATTTTTCCAATTCGGTGGTAGCCGCAGTTAGCTGAGTCTGACACTTTTCCAGCTCTTGAGACAGCAGACTATTCTTCTCCATAAGTGCCTGATTATACAATGATCCTTAAATCAGTTGTAGCAACTACTTTAAGTCTCGGGGGCTACTGGTATATGATTATCAAATCTACACTTACCCGCATATCTTTTAGATGCTGGTCCGTGGCTCTGGCAAGTCCATCCCGAGAAGCTCGGATGTACGCATCGGCCGAGGTGAAGGCATTGAATACCTCCTTTGAAAAGTCGGAGTCACAGAGAACGGCCCTCCGACAACGATGATGCATGGCACTCTCCACTTTAGAGTTCGTGACAGACATATCGTCTGAATCCTTTGCGGAAGAACAGTCCGGCGCCACTCCCGTGTCAGCCCTCGTGCTTAGGGAAGGGTCTGGAACCTGACTAGTGGAGGCACGACCGGCAGGATCCCCGGACATTGTCCAGCGGTTGCTTTTCCTGATAAAATGTGGCGGATGACGTCATGATTTGATGTGGCGAACAGGAGACATATTTTAAAAAGAAAGCCTTACCTCTTTGATGAAGGTTCTGTCGTATTATCGTTTGTCTTTCTCTTCAAAGATGTACTCGGCGCGGGCACCGCTCTCCTCGGAGATGCTTCGCGTGCGCATTGTGGCGTCGAGCGCCTACCCTTTGGAGCACGAAATAGTGCGGTGGGTGAGGCATAATAAGGAATCTCTTTCGAAGAAGGTGTCTCTTAAATTACTTACATGCGAAGCAGGGAGGAGGCCGGGATAATCGGCGATGATGGGCACTTCCGTACCATCATAGCTCGCCTGGTAGAATACTCCATTCTTAAGCTCCACAAATATGTCTGGATCTTCTTAGAATCCGGGGTCAAGGTCCCGGTTGTGATCCTCCGGCTGGGGGCGGGGCTATGGATCCCCTCGGTAGCCTTTTGTCATTCCTGTTGTGAGTGGATAGGTTACTATCCATTAAAGAGGATTCAGGGAGAGGATTGAGTAAAATGGTGGGATTGGAACTCACCCAGCTAGGAGGATTATACATGGAAAATTTGGGGACGAGTGAACTCCTCCTTCTCCCCTTTGTACAGTTCGACCAATATTTTGGCCAAAGCGGCGGGGGTTTTCAGACCCTTTCGACCGCGGCGTGAGGCGTCATCTTCCCCATTATAGTGCCACATGGCAAGCCCTCTGTATTGGAGTGGTTCGACCCCCCGCGCTATACAAATCACCATTACCTCAATTATTGATAGTCCGGACTGGGCGAGCGTCTTAATCTTGCCGATCAACTGACTGACTTCCGCGCTATCCTCCTCCTCGAGCCTCCGAGGGCGCCAGCTGTGGCGTTTCTTCAACGGACCACTTGAAAATTTGGGGACACCCATTCGGACTAGGTCAGGAAGAGCGACGTCGTCAATATAGAACCATTCGGAAGGCCACTCTTCAGATGCCTTATTCGGCGTGTCGGACAGGTATCCAGTCCCGGCGATGCGTGATACGTCTCCAACGTATCTATAATTTTTTATTGTTCCATGCTATTACATATTCTGTTTTGGATGTTTAATGGGCTTATTTATACACTTTTATATTATTTTTGGGACTAACCTATTAACCGGAGGCCCATCCCAAATTGCTGTTTTTTTGTCCTATTTTAGTGTTTCGCAGAAAAAGAATATCAAACAGAGTCCCAACGGAATTAAACCTTCACGTGCATGATTTTTGGAACGAACGTGATCCAGAGCACTTGGAGTGGATGTCAAGCAATCAACGAGGAGGCCACGAGGCAGGGGGCGCGCCTACCCCCCTGGGCGCGCCTGTCGGTGTCAAAACCGGCGGATCTCGGGTAGGGGGTCCCGAACTGTGCGTCTAGGCGGATGGTAACAGGAGACGAGGGACACGATGTTTTTACCCAGGTTCGGGCCCTCACGATGGAGATAAAACCATATGCCCTGCTTGATTAATATTGATGGTATGGGTAGTACAAGAGTAGATCTACCACGAGATCAGAGAGGCTAAACCCTAGAAGCTAGCCTATGGTATGATTGTTGTTCGTACGGTCTAAAACCCTCCGGTTTATATAGACACCAGAGAGGGCTAGGGTTACACAGAGTCGATTACAATGGTAGGACATCTACATATCAGTATCGCCAAGCTTGCCTTCCACGCCAAGAAAAGTCCCTTCCGAACACGGGACGAAGTCTTCAATCTTGTATCTTCATAGTCCAGGAGTCCGGCCGAAGGTATAGTCCGGCTATCCGGACACCCCCTAATCCAGGACTCCCTCAGTAGCCCCCGAACCAGGCTTAAATGACGACGAGTCTGATGCGCAGATTGTCTTTGGCATTGCAAGGCGGGTTCTCCTCCAATTTCCGTGTACCTGTTGAATAATGTCCGGTTTCTTGTAAATGTAGCGCTCCTTGGCTTCTACGCCCAATAATGGCCGTCTTCCACGTGTTAAACGAATACGAAAAGTCAGGGTGTTTTTATATTTACACCCCTAGCTGCGTGAATGAGCCGCCTATTTAAGGGGACGAGGATTTAGATCCAAACCACATCTTCTCCCCTCCGTGAATATTCATCAAAGCGTATCCGACAGAGGTCCATTCTATCATGGCCGGCTGCCGCAGCTCCTCCTCTCCCCCTTCCAGCCCTCAACCTAGAGATTGGGAGATATGCTCCATCCTGCACAGCGAGCTAGTGACGCTCCAAACCAAGGGATTTCTCCCCCTGGCCTATATGGTCCCGGTTCGAGCCGGACTTGCCACCTATAATGGCGGAGAGCAAGAGGAGAGCGCGCCCCCAATCCCTCCAAAGGAGAGCGGGTATGCCTTATCCCTTACATAGTAAGAGGGCTCAGATTTCCAATTCATCCGTATCTCCGGGCGCTCCTAGAGTTCTATGGCCTCCAGCTGCACAACCTCACGCCTGCCTCCATATTGCATATCGCGGGCTTCGTAGCCCTTTGCGAGCTGTTTTTGGGCTGCGAGGCTCATTTCGCTCTGTGGAAAAGGCTATTCTGTCTTGTGCCCCGTTCTCAGAAGGGGTCAATATATCAAGTGGGCGGAGCCAAAGTGTGGCACATCGCCGGGACCGGATATCTATCCGGAACCCCAAAGAAGGCGTCCGAGGACTGGCCTTCGGAATGGTTTTATATAGAGGATGTCCCGCTGCCGGATCCTGTCCGGATCAGCCTCCCTGAGTTCGACAGTGCTCCCCTAAAGAAGCGCCTAAGCTGGAAAGCGACAAGGACGTTCTTTACCTGATGGGCCGGATAAGATTGTTAGCTCATTACGGACTGACCATGATCGGGGTCATGGCCGTATGCATCATGCGAGGGGTGCAGCCGCTCCAGCATAGAGGCCACCCCATGTGGGACTTCAACGGGGAGGACCACGCCACCCGCCACGGCCGTAAGGGGCTGGATTCGGTTGCCGCTCTAATAAAGATCTTGTCCACTTTGTACAAGGGAGAAGAGGAGGAATTTCTCCGCGTCAACCCACAGGGTGGATTTTCCATGTACAATCCCACAAGTTGGGTAAGTGGACACTTTTACTTGCCCATCCGTTTTATATTCCCATCGTTAAATATTCAGTCTAACGACTTCGACGCAGGAACTGCGCCAGGCTGTTAAAGAAATAAACAGCCCTCCTCCACAACCCGAGGATCCGGGACGGTCCCTCGACCCGGCCTCTCAAGAGGATCCGGACTTACTTGTGGAGCTGATTGATGGGGTGTTTCATCAATTGAGCAGGGACAACGCCTTGGTGGCCATTACGGCTGATTACCCAGGGCTACTCCCAGCCTCACAGGTAACTGAGACCGAAGTCCCAGCACTTTGAAAAGGGATCTATCATCGCGTGTTTTCGATTGTCGTATGACAACTGTGTTTTGTAGGGGAGGTCCTTGAGACAGGAGGCCGAGTCTGCGGCGACTAGCCAACGAGGGGCGGCAAGGCCCCGCGGGCTGAAAAGAAGTGCGGTCCGGACTGAGACGCCGGCGCAAAGGTATAGCGCGCCATCTTATTCTGAGGTGCTATTCCTTCAAGGCATATTAACGCTCGTGCTCTCTTCAGGACGAAGAGACCTCGCCAGACTATATCCGGAGGGGTTGCCAATCGCGCTTCCACCAGCCAGGCTCCAAAGCCTGGTCCGGAATCGAAGGCGAACACAAGGCGCGCACCGAACGCTCCTGCGATAGAGGATGCGGACAGGCTGCCTGCCACCAATTCCGAGGTGGAGAGTGCCATGAAGCACAAGCGTCGCCGGACAGTTCTTCGCGACGCTTGTTTCTCCCAAGAGGCATTGGATGCCTTCAATTCGGGAGATGCGTACCTCCGTGCCGCTCAAAATGGTCTAGGCAGAGCCACGGAGTATGTAAAAGACATACGGGTAAGAAAATTTTGGTAATTATATATATACCAGTAGCCCCTGAGACTTGAAATAGTTAGAATAACTGATTTAAGGATCATTTGTTATGCAGGTTCTTACAGAAAAGAATACCCTACTGTCCCAGGAGCTGGAAGAGTGCAAAGCCAAACTTGAGGCCGCACTAGCCGCGACAGGGGAGCCCAACGAAACCCCCTCTGGTAATATACGCTTCGAAAGATAAGTATTTTGCGAAGTGCGGTGCGGGTGCAAATCTGACAAATGAAATTGCAGATGGTGCCGGATTAAATCCAGAAAAGCAACAACTCCTACGCCAGCTGAAGCCTGGTGAGAGTGTGCTGATAAAGGTGAGGCGGGAGAAGAACGATCTCCAAGATGCCAACACCAAGCTGGCCGTTGAACTGAAGGATGTTCGTACCCAGCTGTTGGACTCTGTGAAGGAGAATCAGCGGCTCCGACGCGACATATTTAGTAAGTGCTTAAACGAACTTTGAAAAAAGAGTTTGGCGAGGAAGTCGACTAACAGAGTAACGTATGTAGGTATGCTAACAGGTCGTCCTGCAGTGGAAATGCCCGGTTCTACGGCTGACCTTCTTCTCGAGCTCTCACAACTGCACGAGCGAGTTTGGCAGGTGATGCAAGGTGTCGCCCAGGCCTTGTGGCCATCCGTCTCCATGCCCGAAGGCCTTGGAGAGCCTGTAGAGAAGCTGAAGGGAGCGCGGCGGTGCTTCTGATTGTGGAAGATGTTGGCCTGCCGTCAAGGCGCTAGGGAGGCCTGGGCCATGGTGAAGACGTGGTACACGAAGGCTGACCCAAACCGCATGGCCGAGGTCGGACCCGTGGGGCTTGATGGGAAGGAGATCCCTGTGAGCTTAGTATACGGCCAAGTAGAATTGGCCGCAAAGTATTCCCAACAGGACTGTAAGCTAGACAGCATGTTAGAAGGTATTGAAGAGGAATATAATCAGTCAGATTGACTATGTAATTTTAATTGACATGTGTAATGCCTTCTAGCCGGATTGTAGATCGTTTGTCATGGCCGACCTTTTCGCTTCAACCTCGAGACCTGACGATCTGGAGTGTGTCCGAATACCCTCGCGGTTATATAAGAACCGGGGTATGCATGGAGACCAGGCATAGGGGTCATTAGTGCTTGAACAGACAAGTGGCCAACTAGTTATGTTATGTTACATGGTTAGTAAGAAACATCTTCCAGGGAGAATAGTTCCGTTAGGGGTTCCTTTCCCTGGGGGGCATGCCCTAAAGTGCATGTCCATTCTACCAAAAAAGACGCAGGAAAAACATTTGGGGGCGTATAGATAAATAAGTGAAAAAAAGATCATCTTTAGTTCACCGACCGAATATTCCCTTAAGAACGCTAGCTTTCGGCTTCACCCAGTCTGAGGTACACATCCGGCTGACCCGGCAGTAACAATCGCAGAGGTGCTGCCTTTACCACCTAGCCGAACAATTGGGAACGTAGGGGTAAGCACAGGAGCCAGACAACCCAGCTTGGCCAAAACTTAGCACTAGTAGAAAACAGGGCTTTGGTCTAGGCCGGGTCAGCCCACTAGTCCCGGTTCAGTCCAGAACCGGGACCAATGGGGGCATTGAACCCGGTTCGTGAGCCCAGGGGGGTGGCCGGGCCACGTGTGCCATTGGTCCCGGTTCATCTGGACCTTTTCGTCCCGGTTGGTGGGACGAACCGGGACTAATGGGCCTCGCTCCTGTCCCACCACCATTGGTCCCGGTTGGTGGCTTGAACCGGGACCAAAGGCACATGCCACCAACCGGGACCAATGAGGAGCCTATATATACCCCGTCACGAAAGATCAGAGCACACTGCTCTGTTTTTTTCTGGCCGAGGGGGAGATGGCTTGGTGGTGCTCTAGCTCACCTCCTATGCACACAAGGTGTTCGATGGAATGCCCGAGCCACACTACTTAAGCTTTCTCCTCTCCAAGCTCGACCTCCAAGCTCCATTTTCCTAAATATTTGTCTAGATTTAGCGGTCCGTCACGCCCCGTCCCCGTGTTCACCGCCGTCGATCACCCGCGCCGAGCTCATCGCCGGCACCACCGTGGTGAGCCTCTTGTTCTTATCTTCTTTTTGAAAGGAAAAATATTCTTACTTGTATGTTTACATAGATACTTGTATTATTTTCTTACTTTTATTATTGCATCTTATATAGTGCGATGGTTTTGGTATCTGCCCCCGTCGGCCCTCATCCTGTCTATGATTCGGATGTGGTATATATATTATCTTTATAACTATTGGTTCATTTATTGTTTGTGAAAATTATGCCGACCAACGTGACATAGATTTTATTTATGTAGGATGTATGTGAATCGGAAATGCCAACCGACCCTATTGTCGAGAGGTTAAATTTAGTTGAAGAAGAAAACAATTTGTTGAAGGAAAAAATAAAAAAATTAAGGAGGAGAAGATGATATTGGAGTTGCATGTTGCGGATGTCGTCGATGATCACAGGATCAAGATGGATGCAATGCGCTTGAAGATTAGAAAGATTAGAAAATATGCCATTCAAACCGAGGCTTTGGTTGCGATTATGATCGCATTTGTTTTCGCATTGAAATGTTTTACATAGTTTCAATGTATGGTTGAATTAATTAGATGCTCTAGAGAGCTATATGTTATTAGATGAGAACTATGTATGCACTTTGGTTTTAATGTGATGATGAACTTCTATTAATTTGGACACTTAATTATATATAATGCACGCAAATGAACCGGCAATGGATCTACGGTGACAGACACACCTCCGAGTACATTAAGGGCGTGCATGAGTTTCTCGATGCGGCTGAGGCAAACAAGCAGAATGGTTTTATGTGTTGTCCATGCACTGAATGTGGGAACACGAGGTCTTACTCTAACCGGAAAATCCTTCACTCCCACCTGCTTTACAAGGGTTTCATGCCACACTATAATGTTTGGATGAGGCACGGAGAAATAGGGGTTATGATGGAAGACGGTGAAGAAGAAGAGTACGATGACAACTATGTGCCCCCTGAATACGGTGATGCTGCAACGGGGGGAGCTGGTGAAGATCAAGAGGAACCAGACAATATGCCCAATGATGCTGCAACGGGTGAAGCTGCTGAAGATCAAGAGCAACCAGACGATGTGCCCGATTATGATGATCTCCGCCGGGTCATTGTCGATGCAAGGACGCAATGCGAAAGTCAATAGGAGAAGTTGAAGTTCGATCGCATGTTAGAGGATCACAAAAAAAGGTTGTACCCCAATTGCGAAGATGGCAACACAAAGCTCGGTACCATACTGGAATTGCTGCAGTGGAAGGCAGAGAATGCTGTGGCTGACAAAGGATTTGAGAAGCTACTGAAAATATTGAAGAGGAAGCTTCCAAAGGATAACGAATTGCCCGACAGTACATACACAGCAAAGAATGTTGTATGCCCTCTAGGATTGGAGGTGGAAAAGATACATGCATGCCCTAATGACTGCATCCTCTACCGCGGTGCATACAAGGATCTGAACGCATGCCCGGTATGCGGTGCATTGCGGTATAAGATCAGACGAGATGACCCTGGTGATGTTGACGGCGAGCCCCCCAGGAAGAGGGTTCCTGCGAAGGTGATGTGGTATGCTCCTATAATACCACGGTTAAAACATCTGTTCAGAAACGAAGAGCATGCCAAGTTGATGCGATGGCACGGTGAGAACCGGAAGAAAGATGGAAAGTTGAGAGCACCCGCTGACGGGTCGCAGTGGAGAAAAATTGAGAGAAAGAACTGGGATGAGTTTGCAAAGGACCCAAGGAATGTATGGTTTGCTTTAAGCGCGGATGGCATTAATCCTTTCGGGGAGCAGAGCAGCAATCACAGCACCTGGCCCGTGACTCTACGTATGTATAACCTTCCTCCTTGGATGTGCATGAAGCGGAAGTTCATTATGATGCCAGCTCTCATCCAAGGCCCTAAGCAACCCGGCAACGACATTGATGTGTACCTAAGGCCATTAGTTGAAGAACTTTTACAGCTGTGGAATGGAAATGGTGTACGTAAGTGGGATGAGCACAGACAGGAGGAATTTAACCTAAAGGCGTTGTTGTTCGTGACCATCAACCATTGGCCCGCTCTAAGTAACCTTTCAGGACAGACAAACAAAGGATACGACGCATGCACGCACTGTTTAGATGACACTGAAAGTATATACCTGGACAAATGCAGGAAGAATGTGTACCTGGGCCATTGTCGATTTCTTCCGACCAACCATCAATGTCGAAAGAAAGGCAAGCATTTCAAAGGCGAGGCAGATCACCGGAAGAAGCCCGCCATGCGTACCAGTCATCACGTACTTGCTATGGTCAATGATTTACATGTAATCTTTGGAAAGGGTCCCGGCGGACTAGCTGTTCCGAATGACGCTGAGGGACACGCACCCATGTGGAAGAAGAAATCTATATTTTGGGACCTACCCTACTGGAAAGACCTAGAGGTCTGCTCTTCAATCGACGTGATGCACGTGTCAAAGAACCTTTGCGTGAACCTGCTAGGCTTCTTGGGCGTGTATGAGAAGACAAAAGATACACCTGAGGCACGGGAGGACCTGCAACGTTTGTACGAAAAAGACGGCATGCCTCCGAAGCAGTATAAAGGTCCTGCCAGCTACGCTCTGACGAAATAAGAGAAAGAAATCATCTTTTAATGCCTTCTCAGTATGAAGGTCACGACTGGCTTCTTGTCGAATATAAAGGGAATAATAAATATGCCAGAGAAAAAGTTTCAGAACCTAAAGTCTCATGACTTCCACATGATTATGACTCAACTGCTTCCGGTTGCATTGAGGGGGCTTCTACCGGAAAACGTCCGATTAGCCAATGTGAAGCTATGTGCATTCCTCAATGCAATCTCTCAGAAGGTGATCGATCCAGAAATTGTACCAAGGCTAAGGAGTGATGTGGCGCAATGTCTTCTCAGTTTCGAGCTGGTGTTCCCACCATCCTTCTTCAATATCATGACGCACGTCCTAGTTCATCTAGTCGACGAGATTGTCATCCTGGGGCCCGTATTTCTACACAGTATGTTCCCCTTTGAGAGGTTCATGGGAGTCCTAAAGAAATATGTCCGTAACCGCGCTAGGCCAGAAGGAAGCATCTCCATGGGCCATCAAACAGAGGATGTTATCGGGTTTTGTGTTGACTTCATTCCTGGCCTTAAGAAGATAGGTCTCCCTAAATTGCGGTATGAGGGGAGACTGACTAGAAAAGGCACTCTTGGAAGTGACTCAATAATATGCAGGGACGGATATTCTTGGTGTCAAGCACACTACACAGTTCTATAGAACTCTACCTTGGTGACCCCGTATGTCGATGAACACAAGAACAGTCTGCGCTCCAAACACCCGGAGCAGTGCGATGACTAGATTACATGTGAACACATCAGGACTTTCAGCAGTTGGTTGGAAACACGTCTCAGAGGTGACAGCACTATTTGTGATGAGTTGTACTTGTTGTCCAGGGGACCATCTTTGAATGTATTGACTTACAAAGGATATGAGATAAATGGGAATACATTTTACACGATCGTCCAAGATCAAAAGAGCACCAACCAAAACAGTGGTGTCCGCTTTGATGAAGCAACCGAGAGCGGAAAGGACACATATTATGGTTACATAGTGGACAAATGGGAACTTGACTTCGGACATGATTTTAAGGTCCCTTTGTTTAAGTGCAAATGGGTCAATCTGTCAAGCGGCGGGGTACAGGTAGACCCACAGTACGGAATGATAACAGTGGATCTGAAAAATCTTGGGTACACTGACGAACCGTTCGTCCTAGCCAATGATGTGGCACAGGTTATCTATGTGAAGGACATGTATACCAAACCGAGAAAAAGAAAAGATAAGGAAGCGAATACATCATACGATGAGCCAAAGCGCCACATAGTTCTTTCAGGAAAAAGGGACATCCTGGGAGTGGACAGCAAGACAGACATGTCTGAAGATTATGAAAAGTTTCATGAAATTCCTCCCTTCAATGTCAAGGTTGACCCAAGCATCCTGATAAACGATGAAGATTATCCATGGTTATGGCGTAATAAGCAAATGACACAAGCGAAGAAAAAGTGAAGACTTTCTCCCGCAACTATTATGATGATACCATGCCAACTTTGTAACACACGACTATGCTATGCCAACTTTTTCAGATTTCATTTGAAAACTATGAATTTAGGTTGAATTTTCTCTATAGGTGCATCTATGTTCATTTTTTTAGTAAAGTTAATCACAAACTTGTGATTCACGCAAATTTAAAAGAATTCAAATTTTAACTATTCAAATTTGAAAACTAATGGCACTAACAGAAAGTTTATAATTTTTCTAAAACTAATGGCACTAACAGAAAGTTTATAATTTTGCTGATCTAAAGGCAAAAAGAAATAAAAAAAATAAAGCAAAAAACAAAAGAAAATAAATAATGTAGAAAACAAAACAAAAAATCTGGAAAACAAAAAAATAGCAACAATAAGTATTTTTTGTAAAGAGAAACAAAATAAAATAAATAAAGCAACAAAGAAAATAAAAAAATAA
>NC_041382.1:25624058-25625067 GCF_002162155.2 Triticum dicoccoides
AATTTGAAAACTAATGGCACTAACAGAAAGTTTATAATTTTTCTAAAACTAAAAGCAAAAAGAATAAAAAATAAAGCAAAAAACAAAAGAAAATAAATAATGCAGAAAACAAAACAAAACAACTGGAAAAAAATAGCAAGAATAAGTATTTTGTTGTAAGTAGAAACAAAATAAAATAAATAAAGCAACAAAGAAAACAAAAAAACTAAAAAAGTGTTTTCAAATTTGAAAACTAATGGTAGTAACAGAAAGTTCATAATTTTTCTAAAACTAAAAGCAAAAAAGAATTAAAATAAAAAGCAAAAAACAAAAGAAAATAAATAATGCAGAAAACAAAACAAAAAAACTTGAAAAAAATAGCAACAATAAGTATTTTGTTGTAAGTAGAAACAAAATAAAATAAATAAAGCAACAAAGAAAAAAAGTGCCACCTACTGGGCCCCCACGGCCTGAATACGACTAGAAACCCTACCATGGGCCAGGATTCAGGCCCGCAGGAGGCCCAGTAGGCCCACAGGCACACAGCGCAGGGTTAGGCCCGAAAGCCTGCATTTGAGAGGAGCTCGACAGGGAAGGCGCGGTAGCGCTTATAAACCACTCTCGAGCTCTCTCAGGTACCGAGGTGGGACTAAAGTTTTAGCGCGGGGCAGCACAAGGCCTTTGGTCCCGGTTGGTGCCAGCAACCGGGACTAAAGTGGGCATTGGTCACGGTTCGTGGCACAAACCGTGACCAATGCCCCCCTTTAGTCCTGGTTGGTGCTACCAACCGGAACTAAAGGCAGCCGCTTCCCGCCCTTTGGGCTGCTGAAAAGAGGCCTTTGGTCCCGGTTGGTGGCACCAACCGGTACAAAATGGGGGCATTGGTCACGGTTTGTGCCATGAACCATGACCAATGCCTTTGGTATATAACCAGGACTTGTGAAATTTTTAGATTTCCCTCGGCAATTGCCCCTGATGACGCCGACCTCCTCGGCGCCGCCAGGCTGCCCCGACGCCGCACGCCGCCCCC
>NC_041382.1:25625077-25625882 GCF_002162155.2 Triticum dicoccoides
CCGCGCCCTCGTCGCCCGTGCCCGTCGTCGCCGTCGCCCGCGCCTATCATCGTCGTTGCCCGCGCCCTCGCCCGCGCCCTCGCCGGCCGTCCCCTGCCCCGACGCGTCGCCGCCTCTGTGAGCACCGCGATTCTGCCGCCCCCGCCGCCGCCATGCATTTTTTTAATTATACATGTTTTTTACGTGTTTTTAGATTTTTCATATATATATATGTATGTATGATTCTTTTAGATATATGTTTTTGTATGTATGTTCATATATGTTTTTTTATGTATGTTCATATAGGTACATATGTATGTATTTTTTCAATTGTAATGATGTTTTAAAAATACATATATGCAAAAGTTAGATTTTTATATTAGAAAATTTTTATCTACATATGTTCTCTGATTTAGTACATTTTAGGTTAGTTTCATTTAAAAAAAAGTTTTATATATTTAGGAAGAAGGAATAGAAGGAAGAAAAAGGAAGAAAATGTTTTATATATGAGGGTCGAGAGGGGGTCGACGGTCGAGAGGGGTTCGAGACAGGGTCGTCTAACATGAGAGGAAGAAAAGGATAAAAAAAAGAAGAGAAAGAAGAAAAAAAGAGGAGAAGAAAGAATAGAGGAAATTTTTTTCTTCTTCCTCCTCTTTTTTTTATCAGGAACGAGGGTTGTCGAGGGTCGCCGAACACGAGAGGAAGAAGAGGATAAAAAAAGAAGAGGAAAAAGAAAAAAAGAGGAGAAGAAAGAATAGAGGAGTTCTTCTCCTCTATTCTTTCTTCTCCTCTTTTTTTTCTTCTTCTTCCTCTTTTTTTTATCGGG
>NC_041382.1:25626733-25652524 GCF_002162155.2 Triticum dicoccoides
GACGGCCACATGTATCTCACACCCACGATACTTGCTATTTAGGGTTTCCTCTACCGCTCGGTGACCCTCGATGACCCTTGTTCCCGATAAAAAAAAGAGGAAGAAGAAGAAAAAAAGAGGAGAAGAAAGAATAGAGGAGTTCTTACTCCTCTATTCTTTCTTCTCCTCTTTTTTTTCTTCCTCTTCTTTTTTATCCTTGAAGCGTTGTCAAGGCCACCCCAAACCCTAGAGAAGCAGCGTCGAGGCCACCCCAAACCCTAGAGAAGCAGCGTCGAGGCCACCCCAAACCCTAGAGAAGCAGCGTCGAGGCCACTAATTAATATTAGTTCTACGTTTGCCACTAATATATCCATCTGTCATGTTTGAATAATAATTGCCATGTTGTAAATATTTGTAGAAACTATGGACACCGCCCGAGACGAAGTACAAGAAGAGTTGTTGGGGGACATAATCGAATGAGGAAGTGATGCCGTCTGCTCGTTGTTTCTCAACGACACCGATGGTCTGGAAGCAGCTGGCTATGATTATGATGGCTCCGGTGACCTAATGCCGGTGCAAGAAGGAGACCGTGAGGACGGCTCCGGTGACCCAATGCTGGTGCAAGGAGACCGTGATGACGTCTCCGGTGACCGAACCGAGTCCGGCCAGGTATATATATTAGTTAAGCTTCTGCTGACTAGCTAATTGATGCATTCATTGTTTTGGTATGTACACATATTAATTAAGTCTTTGTTCTTTTTTCTAGCCCTCCGGATCGAGCACAACTTCGGTAAAGAGACGATGCCCGAAGAAAAAGTTGAGTTCGGATAAAAAGTTTGAGATCATAGCAATCGCGCCCGACGGCCAACCGATTGAACCGCTCCAGACAAAGAGCGCATTTGTTGCTCAGTGCGGGGTTTTGGTTAGGGACAAGATCTCGATCAGCATCCAGCAATGGTTAAAGCCGGCTACAGAAGACCCTGAGGTGTCTTATGTCAATGATATGCAGAAAAATGAACTTTGGACTGAGCTGAAGTCAAATTTCACCCAACCGCAAGAGGATGATCCGGAGAAGCCAGTTAAAGAGCAATTAATCAAGTCTTTTGCTCTTAAGAGGATGGCAGAACTATTCAGGAGGTGGAAGAAAGAGCTGAATAAGTTTGTCGAAAATAAAGAGACACCAGAATTCAAGGGCAGATATGAGAAGATCAGAGATCACTAGCCCGCATTTGTGGCCCACAAGACATCGGAAAAGAGTAAGAAGATGTCGGCAACAAACAAGCAAAATGCTGCGAAGAAGAAGCATCGCCATCGCACGGGGTCAGGTGGCTACCTCGTAGCCCGGCCTAAGTGGGCCAAGACTAAGAATGATCTGGCTGATAAAGGAATCGAACCAGAGATAATTAACTGGCTAGACCGTTGCCGGACTTGGTTCTTTGGGGCTAGCGGAACCTTGGACCCTGTATCAGGGAAGTGCATTTGGACGAACGATCAAATGGACATACCAGTCAAGAAGCTTCAAGTAGTATATCGAAGCAGCGCAGCAAGGGAAGTTCGTTCCAGACCGAGAGAATGACGAGCTCACAATGGCCCTCGGGAATCCTGAGCACCCTGGACGGACACGAGGCACGCCAGGCTCCATTCCGTGGAAGGTTGGGTTTCGGAACGTAGGTGGTTACAAATGCTACGAGAGGAGGAAAAAAGTGCAGCAGACCCAAATGTAGGCGCTGCAAGCAAGGGTACAAGCGATAGAGGAACGAGAACAAATCGCAGCAAACGAACTGCCGAAGCTTCCCCCGAAGCTACCCCGCCATCTCAGCGGAGAAGCAGCGTGGCTTCCACCGAGTTGCTTCAGCCGGAGCATGTCTTGACGGCTCCTGCCAGCTATCCTGTGGATGCTACCAGAATTCAAGGGCAGATATGAGAAGATCAGAGAACACTAGCCCGCATTTGTGGCCCACAAGACATCGGAAAAGAGTAAGAAGATGTCGGCGACAAACAAGCAAAATGCTGCGAAGAAGAAGCATCGCCATCGCATGGGGTCAGGTGGCTACCTCGTAGCCCGGCCTAAGTGGGCCAAGACTGAGAATGATCTGGCTGATAAAGGGATCGAACCAGAGATAATTAACTGGCTAGACCATTACCGGACTTGGTTCTTTGGGGCTAGCGGAACCTTGGACCCTGTATCAGGGAAGTGCATTTGGACGAACGATCAAATGGACATACCAGTCAAGAAGCTTCAAGCAGTATATCGAAGCATCGCAGCAAGGGAAGTTCGTTCTAGACCGAGAGATTGACGAGCTCACAATGGCCCTCGGGAATCCTGAGCACCCTGGACGGACACGAGGCACGCCAGGCTCCATTCCGTGGAAGGTTGGGTTTCCGAACGTAGGTGGCTACAAATGCTACGAGAGGAGGAAAAAAGTGCAGCAGACCCAAATGTAGGCGCTGCAAGCAAGGGTACAAGCGATAGAGGAACGAGAACAAATCACAGCAAACGAACTGCCGAAGCTTCCCCCGAAGCTACCCCGCCATCTCAACGAAGAAGCAGCGTGGCTTCCATCGAGTTGCTTCAGCCGGAGCATGTCTTGACGGCTCCTGCCAGCTATCCCGTGGATGCTACCAGAATTCAAGGGCAGATATGAGAAGATCAGAGAACACTAGCCCGCATTTGTGGCCCACAAGACATCGGAAAAGAGTAAGAAGATGTCGGTGACAAACAAGCAAAATGCTGCGAAGAAGAAGCATCGCCATCGCATGGGGTCAGGTGGCTACCTCGTAGCCCGGCCTAACTGGGCCAAGACTGAGAATGACCTGGCTGATAAAGGGATCGAGCCAGAGATAATTAACTGGCTAGACAGTTGCCGGACTTGGTTCTTCGGGGCTAGCGGAACCATGGACCATGTATCAGGGAAGTGCATTTGGACGAACGATCAAATGGACATACCAGTCAAGAAGCTTCAAGCAGTATATCGAAGCAGTGCAGCAAGGGAAGTTCGTTCCAGACCGAGAGATTGACCAGCTCACAATGGCCCTCGGGAATCCTGAGCACCCTGGACGGACACGAGGCACGCCAGGCTCCATTCCGTGGAAGGTTGGGTTTTCGAACATAGGTGGTTACAAATGCTAGGAGAGGAGAAAAAAAGTGCAGCAGACCCAAATGTAGGCGCTGCAAGCAAGGGTACAAGCAATAGAGGAACGAGAACAAATCGCAGCAAACGAACTGCCAAAGCTTCCCCCGAAGCTACCCCGCCATCTCAGCGGAGAAGCAGCGTGGCTTCCACCGAGTTGCTTCAGCCGGAGCATGTCTTGACAGCTCCTGCCAGCTATCCCGTGGATGCTATCACGGAGTCTCAAAATTGCCACCTTATGATGCAATGGATTAATATGAAGGTCAAGGAGGCTGTTGGCTCTGTTTTTCCTACTGAACCCGGTGCAACTTTTCACTGCCGGCCGATTCCAGAGGGATATGCTAGGGTGATGGTGGATGAAATAACGGAGGGATTTGAGGACCTCCAGCTTGACCACCCTACCGGTGAAGGGGAGACTCGGCTGGGTTCTGCTCTGAAGACTCCATGCCTATGGCGGAAGGAGGTCATCAACCTTCCGAACTTGACGCCTCTGCCTCCTCCTCCTCCTCCGGCGAGTCAGGGCACTCCGCCTCCTCCATCACCTCCTCCTTCGGCGAGTGACGATCAGGGCACTCGGCCGGCTCCTTCTCCGGCGCGTGGCGGCACTCCGCCTCCTTCTCCACCTGCGCCGGTGCACCCGAGCAGCCAGCCTCCTCCTTCTCCGCCTCGTCCGCAAGGGTGGAAGACACCTGCCGCCGCTCCAGCTGCTCCGGCGCGTCGTAGTCCTTCTCCTCCGCCTCGTAAGCAAGTAAAGAAGACAACTACTCTGTCTGCTCTGCCGGCGTCTAGCAGTACAGCCAGAGGCGGGAGGACATACAGATTTGGTCCTTCTCTGAAGACTCCAGAGAAGTTACCATACGAGAGAACCCCGGAGGAGAATGCCGAGATCGCGCGAGAAGAAGTGAGGAACTTCTTTGAAGGGGTGAAAGCAAAGAAACATCAAACTCCGGAGGAGAAGGTAGATCCGGTGAAAGCGAAGCGCACTCTGGCTGCCCTGACAAAACCACCCAAATCCCCGCCGAAAGGAAACTATGAGCGCATTATTGGAAAGGAATTTGCCGAACAAGCGAAGCAATCGTGCCCCCCGCTCAAGGTGCCTAGAGACATCGTTGCTAATGATCCGAGGATGGTGCCCGGTTATAGCAATCTTGGAGATTACCTGCCCGACGATGTACATTATGATTTCATGGAGGTGCAGATACAAAGATACGAGTACGGGAAGCCTCTCGTCAAAGATGAAAGATCTCTATAAACGATGATGCGAAGATTGCATGATTGGTACTTGAAAATCTGCAGAGAGTCTGGGGGGAGGAGTACTTTGTACATGAGAGTTAAAAAGGAGCATGACCTCGTTGGAATTGATCTGTTGCCTGTTCCATTTGAGGAGTTCTTTCAGTTTTTCAATCAATTGGCCCTCGATAAAGCAACGGTCACCTGCTACTATCTATAAGTAGTACTACTTCTGTCATTAAGTCTCTCTATATAGCTCAGCTCTTTCATTGCAGATTGAATATCATCGAATTGAAGAAACGACAAATCGGTGATATTGGGTTCATTAACACAAATATCATATATGCAACTCAGGTTAAATTTCATGCCACAGATACCGAGGCCAACTTGCTACGATCGTTGGTAATAAATGAAAACAAAGATATAATACTCTTTCCTTACAACTTCAAGTGAGTGTTACTGTCTTGTGCGTATTCGGTTTCCATTATATATTAATGAGTTATGCATGCTTGTGCAGTTTCCACTATATTCTCCTAGAGATTAAGCTTGAGTAGGGACAAGTAACCGTCTTAGACTCAAGACGAAAAGATCCCCAGGACTATGCGGACATGACTCAAATGCTCGAGAAGTAAGTTAAATCGATCATTATCCACCATATTAGCAACTTTGTTCATTTCCTGATATATCAAGTAATTGTTTTCTTTGTCTGGCAGGGTTTGGAAAAAATTCACCAAAAAAGCTCCGGGACTCCCGAAGAAGCTGCAATTTAGACACCCGAAAGTAAGTACTATAATAGCATGTTCTGCGCATCTCCTATTGATTCAAGCTATAGTTTCATCAATACCATTTGGCATTCTTGCTTATCAGTTTGATTGACCTCTATTTCTTGTAAAGTGGTTGTGGCAGGAACAAGGGAATGATTTCTGTGGATACTACGTTTGCGAGTCCATCCGCGACACGACCTATGAGCGGGGCTACTCTAACGAACAATATGAAGTGCGTAAATAACAACATTCACAATTTTATTTTATTACCATCATTTGTGTTGAGTTTCATTCATTCATATATATATATATATATATTGACCCCCTTCTTCAAATTAGATGTTTCGGAAGCGGGATGAACTCCTAGCACCAGCTCGCATGCGAGCAATTCAAGAGGAATTGGCGGCATTCTTTCTTGATCACGTGATCGCTGAAGACGGATAATACTATGTGGACCATGAGTCCGTATGTTAGGAGATTATATTTGTCAGAGATAATTATTGTATATATGTAGCCGGTAGTGTCAGATAGATATACGCGAACTTGTTGTTCGACCAATCTCTCGGAGAAGGAGAGGTGGTCGATATCACTTCTCTCTGTATGCATATATGTTCATGACGATCTTCTGTTTCCTTTGTTTGCTTACTAGCTAGCTAGCGTGTCTAAACCTCTCTATACGTATGTATAGTACGTAGCGTTGACCAAGCACGGACATAAGAGAGGACACTTCTCTCTATTAATTATAGCTAGCTAACACAATATATGAAACACCTAAATTAACCCCCCAAAACCCCCAACCCCCCCCCCCTTCAAAAAAAACAAAAACCCCAGCCACAGAAATGCTGACGCGTGGATGCCTATTGGTCCCGGTTGGTGCCACCAACCGGGACCAAAGGCCCTCCTGCCTGGGCTCCGCGCACAGGCCACGTTGAGGCCCATCTGTCCCAGTTCTGGATTGAACCGGGACTAAAGGGACAGGGCATTAGTACCGACCCTTTAGTCCCGGTTCAGGAACTGGGACAAAAGGCCCTTACGAACCGGGACAACAGGCCCTTTTTCTACTAGTGTAAGTCATATCGATGCATATAATGGTGAATAAAAGGTACATGCGGAAGTGTGACACATGTGTTGGGCATGAAGCCCGTATAAATAAGCTTCTTTTTAAAGAAGCCCCAAGGTTTAATGAGCGCGGATAGCTCGTCACTTTATGAGCCTTTAAAGGCTATAAGAGAGAGAGAAGGGAGAAGGAGAGAAATGTAAGACAGAAAGTATATAAAAATGGACAGAGGAATGAGACGAACACAGAGTCCGGCGCTAGACATAGAATCTTCGGAGACGGGCTGCGTTCCATGGGTTCGGCTTGAGTCGGTTATCCGATGCATCTCGCAGACGGTACGCTCCACTAGTCAGGACTTGGTCAATTATGAAGGGACCTTCCCACTTGGGCTTTGGTTTGTCCTTTTTCTTTTCCAAAAGGCGTAGAACTAATTCGCTAACGTTGTAATTTTTGGCCCGTACTTCTCTGCTTTGGTATCTTCGAGCCTGCTGTTGATAGAATGCGGAACGGGCTTTTGCCATGTCACGCTCTTCCTCCAGGGCATCCAAACTGTCCTGCCAATCGAGCTCAGCTTCTCTTTCTTCGTGCATGTGCACTCGAGGTGGGTCATGAATTATGTCGCAGGGCAAAACTACCTCTGCGCCGTACACCATGAAGAATGGTGTGTATCCGGTGGTGAGATTCGGCGTGGTCCGCAGCCCCCAGAGTACAGAGTCGAGCTACTCTACCCAGTGCGTATTAGATTCCTTAAGGTACCGCACTAATCTGAGTTTGATACCGCTCATGATAAGACCATTTGCACGTTCGACCTGGCCATTAGTTTGTGGGTGATAGACGGAAGCATAATCGAGCTTGATGCCCATGTTTTTTCACCAGAGTTTTACCTCGTTGGTCGTAAAGTTCATGCCGTTATCAGTGATGATGTTGTGGGGGACACCGTAACGGTGCACAACCCCGGATATAAAGTCTATCACCGGTCCGGATTCGGCCTTCTTAACAGGCTTGGCTTCTATCCATTTGGTGAACTTATCCACCATGACCAGTAAGTATTTTTTCTTGTGGGTTCCGCCTTTAAGGGGTCCAACCATGTCAAGCCCCCAGACCGCGAAGGTCCAAGTGATGGGGATAGTTTGGAGGACGGTGGGTGGCATATGGCTTTGGTTTGCAAAAAGCTAGCAACCGACGCATCGTTGGACTAAGTCATGGGCGTCTGCCCGGGCCGTTAGCCAATAAAAGTCTGTATGGAAGGCCTTGCTTACAAGGGACCGAGCTGCAGCGTGATGACCGCCGAGTCCAGCATGAATTTCAGCCAGGAGGTTCCACCCTTCCTCTTTGGAGATGCACCTTTGAAGGACTCCGGTAGTGCTTTTCTTATAAAGCTCTCCCTCATGGACTTTATAGGCTTTAGATCGCTGCACTATGCAGCGTGCCTCATTTTGGTCCTCGGGGAGTTCCTGCCTAGTAAGGTAGGCGAGGAATGGTTCTGTCCACGGGGCGATGACAGCCATTATTATGTGGGCTGAAGGTGTTATTTCATTGGCAGGGCCTCCAATTATGTCAGAGTGTTCGGTGTCGGGCAGTGTGGTTGGGTCCGGGCTGTTATTGCCGGGTTCCCCTTCCCATACTACGGATGGCTTGAACAACCTTTCCAAGAAGATGTTGGGGGGGCTACATCGCGTTTTGCGCCGATGCGTGCCAGGATATCTGCCGCCTGATTATTTTCCTGGGCTATATGGTGAAATTCGAGCCCTTCGAACCGAGCTGACATTTTTAGGACGGCGTTGCGATAAGCTGCCATTTTTGGATTCTTGGCATCAAAGTCTCCATTTATTTGGGATATTGCGAGGTTCGAGTCCCCGCGCACCTCTAAGCGTTGAATGCCCATGGACACTGTCATCCGGAGACCATGTAAAAGGGCCTCATATTCGGCTGCATTGTTGGAGTCTGTGTACATTATCTGGAGTACGTATTGAACTGTGTCTCCTGTGGGGGACGTCAAAACGACGCCAGCCCCTAGACCGGCCAACATTTTGGAGCCGCCGAAGTGCATGACCCAGTTGGAATATGTGCCGTACTCTTTAGGGAGTTCAGCCTCCGTCCATTCTGCGACGAAGTCGGCCAAAACTTGCGACTTGATAGCTCGCCGTGGCTTGTAAGTTATGTCGAACGGGAGGAGCTCAATGGCTCATTATGCAACCCGGCCCGTCGCGTCGCGGTTTTTTATAATATCGTTAAGTGGCACTTCCGAGGCTACTATTATTGAACACTCGTGAAAGTAGTGTCGCAGCTTCCGGGATGCCATAAATACCGCGTACGCAATCTTTTGATAATGCGGGTACCATGACTTGCACGGAGTAAGGAAAGTGGACACATAGTAGACCGGCTTTTGAAGGGGGAATTTGTGTCTGTCCGTTTCTCGTTCGACGACGAGCACTGCACTTACGACTTGATGGGTTGCTGCAATGTATAATAGCATTGGTTCTCCAAAGTTTGGCGCGGCCAGGACTGGGTTTGTTGCCAAGATGGCTTTTATTTCGTCTAGTCCAGCCGTGGCTGCATCCATCCACTCGAAGTGTTCGGTGCGCCGAAGGAGGCGGTAAAGGGGTAGGGCCTTTTCTCCCAAGCGGGAGATAAAGTGGCTTAGAGCCGCCACGCATCCGGTTAATTTTTGTATTTGTTTAAGGTCCTTCGGGATATCCAATTGTGACAGAGCTCGGATCTTGGCTGGATTTGCTTCAATTCCTCTACCGGATACAATGAAGCCCAAGAGCTTTCCGGCTGGGACGCCGAAAACGCATTTTTCCGGGTTGAGCTTGATTGTCACACCCTAGCTAGTTCAAGCATTAGAGTGTGCATCATGTTTAAATTTCTCTTAAATTTGAAATGGGGAAGGCAGAAACCCCCAACACCCCCCCTGGAAACAACTAGGGTTTACTAAAATTATTTTCAATGAACCTGAAATGCCCTTCTAAAAAGTTCACCCTCTTTGTCTTGGGTTAAAACCTCTCGCAAAATTGGTGCACATTTTTCTAGGTCAACAGAAGGTCATTGAATTAAATCATAAGTATTTGAATTTGGGCATTTAAATGCTATAAAATAATTTAAATGCCCAAATAATTCTGGAAATAAATGTTTGTTGTTGGAAATAATCTAAACAGAGCCCACAATTATTTTCAGGATTTTTGGAAACGTTTTAGTATTTTAATTAAAGCCCAACAGTTGCAGTTAAATAGAAAAACAGAAACAAATAAAAAAAGAGAGAGAGGGAAGCTACCTGGGCCTTACCTGTGCTGGCCCAGCCCACCTGGCTCAGCCCAGCCGACTGGCCCTGCCAGTCGTCGTCCTCCTCGTGCCAGAAGGACGCGGAGCGCGTGGCCCGCGCCCGCGGCCACACGCCGTCCACCTCCTGCTTCTACCGACGTCCTGGAGACGTCCAGGGATGCCACGCGACCCCACGTCCCCCTCTCATCCTCGCTCACTCTCCTCCTCGTCTCCCTCACTCTCTCCTGTGATGCCCGAGCGCGTTCCTCGCCGCCGTTCGCCGTAGACGACGCCAGAGCCACCCCCTCGCCCCTCCGACAAGCCAAATCGCTCCGCCACGACGCCCTCACCCTCCCCACCGAGCCACGCTTCACCGGAGGCCCTGCATCGCTGCTATCGCGCCATCTTCAACCACAGTACCCGCCGGACGCCGTTCATCGATTCGCCTCGCTCCGGTCGCCCCTAAGCCCACTGAGCTCCTCATCGACCTCCCTGTGAGCTCCGCCGCCTTCCCCCTGTTCTTTCCCATGCATTTGCACCCTCTAGGCCATAGTTCCACATGGCCGAAGCTCGTCTCCGCTCGAGCTCGTCACCGGCGTCGCTCCGGCGACCATTTGGTCATCCCATGCTATGCAACGTGCTTGCAGCATCGCGTAGTGCCTCGCTAGCGCCTCAGTTTCCGTGTTTGCACGCTGCAGCACAAACCCCGCACATGGCCGAACTCCAGCCACCGCCTTGGAGCTCGCCGTCGTTGTCTCCGGCCACCATAGGCCTGGCCTCCACCACCACTAGATGCGCGACTGCAAGAGCTCTCCAACGAGCCCAAGAACGTCCTCGCTCGTGCCCTGTGGGCGTTTTCCGAGCCGCGCCACCGTCTCGGGCCTCGCCGGTGACTCAACGTCGGCGGGATTAGCCCCGCTGACCAGGGGTTTGACCCCAGTTTGACTCCCCTGAGTCAATGACAAGTGGGCCCCCTCTGTTAACTAAATCAGATTAGTTTTAACTAAAGATAATTAGCTTAATTAACTACTGACACGCGGGACCCACCAGTCAGGTTTGACCTGGACGTCCCTGTTGACCACTGACGTCACCCTGACGTAATGCTGACGCAGTAATTAAATTAGTGGATTTATTCTTATACAGGAAATTCCAGAAAATAGTCAAAACTTCTAAAAATCATAGAAAATCAACCATAGCTCCAAATGCAAATATTTATATATGAAAAATGATCAAAAAAATTCAATCTATCCATTTGTAATGGTTTCATGTATGACAAAACAAGTTTACCTTGTTGTTTAAGCAGAATAAGGAAATGCACCATTAAAGCCATGTTTAATAAGCTAATAATTGAATCTTTGATTCAAATAAGTTCAATCCTTTCTGTTATAGCTTGCATTAGGCCAAGACACATTCATATTGCCATATCATAGCATGCATCGTATTGTTGCATATCGTCATGTGTTGATTGTGTTCCGATGTGTTCTTCGTGGTAGGTTCTGCCTCCGAGGATATTCACGAGTATCCAACTGAAGGGCAGTATCCCACTACCACTCCATCAGGCAAGCAACCATTGATCATTCCGATACAACCCATGTTCTCGCTTCTGCTCTTGTTTACTGCATTAAGACAACGCGTTTCAATCTGCTGTGTGCTACAGTAGTTGAACCCTTATCCTCTGCATGACCTGTCATTGCCACAGTAACTAGATGAAACCCACTAGCATGTGTAGGAGTTGATTGAGCCATGTATGTGATTCCTACCTTGCTATGCCTGCTATGCTTAGAGTTGTGTCGGGTCTGGTTCATCTGGGTGATGGGCTAGAGGGAAATGCTTATGTCGGTAATGTGAGGGATGTGTTGAACATGTTTTGGTAAAGGTATCAATGAGAGGTCATGTAGGAGTACATGGTGGGTTGTTTCATTGAGGCTGTCCCTAAGAACTGAGATCTATATGTGTGATTTAAGATGCAGTTACTACCGTACATTGGGCCCGAAACCAATGGACCCTCTCGGCTTCTTAATCACCCTAATACTCTGTCCAGGAGTTGCAAATAGTTTCTGGTGTTTGTACGTTATGTGTTGGCGGCCGTGCGTAGCGCTGACCCTAGGGGTGGGCTATGTTGCGGTAGATACACCGTGGCCGGGTATGTCGGGCGCCCGTTTGGCGTCTCGGGACCCTGTTCACATCATTCGGGGCCGTATGTGGAAACCTCGGCCGGACTCCCTACGGATGGAACCTGGATAGGCGATAAACCTGGACTAGAGACTTAAGTGTTAGGTAGGCCGTGGCCGACACCCTTGCTGGGCTTCCGCTTGAAGGTTGCCGAGTACATGTCGTGTAAAAGGCGGTAAGTCGTGAAAGCGTGTATGAAGAAGTACACCCCTGCAGGGTATAAAACTATTCGAATAGCCGCGTCCGCGGTAAAGGACTACTTGGTTGCCTATACAGTTCATAGACAAGTTAATGGATACTATTAAAAGACTCAGGATAAGTGTGAGTACCGAGGATGACCCTCTCGTAGGATGACGAGGGAGGATCCCCGGTGGAGTATTGTGTTGGTGAGTAGTGGACTCGTGTGCGAAAACTATTTTACTGGTGGAGTTCCGTAGGATAGCTTAGCCAAGAGTCAAAGCTGGCTTGCTGCATTAACCCCACCACCTTCTTGAGAATAAGCATGTTTAGTAGGTTCTGATGTAAGACTTGTTGAGTACCTTTGTACTCATGTTTGGTTAATTACTGTTTTCAGACGACAACACCGCCCCCTCTGATGGGTTCTACGTAGACCTTGACGTCGACGAGTGACTAGCCACTCAGGTGGTGATCCTGGCCATGGAGGGCCCTATGTAGATAGACACGCCTCGAGAAGCCTTCTTTCTTTCTAGAGTCTGTACTCAGACTAGTTGCTTCTGCATGTGCTTGTATGTTTGTATGACTTGAGTGTCGGGTCATGTGACCCCTATCTGTATGAACATGTTATGTATGGCTCCCTAGAGCCTTCAAATAAAGTACTTGAGTTGTAGAGTTTTGTTGTGATGCCATGTTGTATGTACTCATATCGGGCATATTGTGTGTATGATTGAAATGCTTGGTATGAGTGGGATCCGACAATCTAGTTGTTTATCCTTGGTAGCCTTTCTTATGGGGAAATGTAGTCCAGTGTTCCTCGAGCCATAGTAGTCCGCTACAGCCCGGTTCACCGGAGTCCTGCTAGCCCAGCACTACTGTTCAGGACACTTGACTGGCCGGCATGTGTTTCACTTCGTTCCTATGTCTGTCCCTTTGGGGAAATGTCACGCGGTGATATCCAGAGTCCTGCCTAGCCTGCTACAGCCCGGTTCACCGGAGTCCTGTTAGCCCAGTGCTACAGCCTGGAATCACTCGCTGATGACCGACATCTTCGATGTGATTCATGTATGCCTGTCTCCATAGGTCTGTGCCGCTTTGGGTTCACGACTAGCCATGTCGGCCCGGGTTCTCTGTCATATGGATGCTAGCGACACTATCATATACGTGAGCCAAAAGGCACAAACGGTCCCGGGCCATGGTAAGGTGACACCCATGGGATACCGTGCGTGAGGCCGCAAAGTGATATGAGGTGTTACCGGCTAGATCGATGTGACTTGGAATCGGGGTCCTGACATTGATGTCGTATGTTCGGAGGTTATCGAATGTTAGCCTCAAGTCGTCTAATAGAGATTCGACATGTCTTGTTTTAACGACCACATCATCTACGTATGCCTCCACTGTTTTGCCGATCTGGTTTGCCAGACATGTCTGAATCATGCGCTGATATGTTGTGCCGGCGTTTTTGAGCCCGAAGGGCATTGTGTTGAAGCAGAATGGGCCGTATGGTGTGATGAATGCCGTTGCGGCTTGGTCTGACTCTGCCATCTTTATTTGATGGTAGCCGGAGTATGCGTCGAGGAAACACAACGAATTGTGTCCTGCGGTAGCGTCGATAATTTGGTCGATGCGGGGGAGAGGGAAGGGATCCTTTGGGCAAGCCTTGTTAAGGTCTTTAAAATCAACGCACAGGCGCCAGGATTTGTCCTTTTTTGGTACCATCACCAGGTTTGCTAGCCAGTCCGGGTGTTTTATATCTTTGCTGAATCCGGCCTCCAATAGTTTGGCTAGTTCCTCTCCCATGGCCTGTCTCTTAGGTTCGGAAAAACGCCGAAGAGCCTGTTTGACTGGCTTGAATCCTTTTAGGATATTTAAGCTGTGTTCGGCCAGCCTGCGTGGGATTCCTGGCATGTCTGAAGGGTGCAAGGCAAAAATGTCCCAGCTCTCTCGTAGGAACTCTCGCAGTGCGGCGTCTACATCAGGGTTTAACTGTGCCCCGATGGAAGTTATTTTATTGGGGTCCGTTGGATGGACCTAGAATTTGACTATTTCGTCCGCCGATTTAAAGGAGGTGGACTTGGATCTTTTGTTGAGTATCACATCGTCCCTATTCACCATGGAGTGCAGCGCAGTCAGTTCCTCGGCCGCTAGGGCTTCGGATAGCGCCTCGAGGGCCAGTGCGGCTGTCTTGTTTTCGGCGCGGAGTGCTATGTCCAGATCACTAGCGAGAGTGGTGATTCCGTTAGGCCCGGGCACCTTCAGCTTCATGTACCCGTAATGGGGTATTGCTTGGAAGATTGTAAACGCTTCCCGCCCTAGCAGAGCGTGATATCCGCTACTGAACGGGGCCACTTGGAACGTGACCTCTTCGGACCTGTAATTATCCAGCGTGCCGAACACCACATCTAGTGTAATTTTTCCTGTACAGCGTGCTTCCCGACTGGGGATTATTCCTCTAAAGGTTGTGCTGCTTCGCTCAATGCGGTTCCAGTCTATTTCCACTTTTTGAAGGGTTTCCTCATAAATGAGGTTCAATCTGCTGCCGCCATCCATGAGTACCTTGGTAAGATAAAAGTCATCCACTATTGTACTGAGGACCAATGCGGCTGGTGCTCGGGCTGTTCGGAATTTAGGTTCATCACTAGCGTTAAAAGTAATAGCCGTGTCACTCCATGGGTTTATTGTTGCTACTTGGTAGACTTCGGCAAGGCTGCGGAGTGTCCTTTTTCGCATATTATTTGATGTGAAAGTCTCGAAGACTGTTAATACCGTACGGGTGTCTTTGGGGTGGCTTTCTGTGGCTTCTGGAATTAGAAGATCTTCTCCAATTTTTGCCACCTGCCGGAGGATCCAACATGCTCTAAGGCTGTGAGTTGGTGTGGCGCCCTCTGCACTGTGAATTTTACTAGGTCCATTAAGCCATCCTTCCAGTACGGTTCCGTGCCCTGTAGAGGGCTTTTGCTTTTTGGTATTGAACCCGGGTGTCTGGCGATGATGCACCCTTTTATTTCAGACTGGGTTTGTATTCAGGGCTGGATTGTCCCAAAATTTTATTTCAGTTTTCCAGGTGCTTTCCATCGCACAGTACTTTCGTACTATGGACGCCAAGTCAGCGAAGCGTGTAATATCACGGCGACTTATGGCGTTGAGGATTCCCTTGTCCGTGCAATTATTGCAGAAGAATGAAATTGCGTCTTCCTCGCAGTAGTCCTTTATCCTGTTCATAACCAGGAGGAATCTGGCCCAGTAATGATGTACTGTTTCTTCGGGCTCTTGCCTAATTTGGGATAGATCGCTTATGTATGGGTGGGTGGGTGGAATCAAATCTGAAACCTCACCCAATCTGAGACCCAGGGGCCAAGGAGTTTCCGAACTTGGAAGTTTGGATTCTTGGATGTTGTCCAATGAATCTAGCCCGTCGCCTGACTTTAAGTTCAGGTCTTGAGTGATGTCCTCCCCTCCGTGGATATCCGGCTTGGAGGGATCGGGAATCCAGACATA
Organism: Triticum dicoccoides; assembly: GCF_002162155.2. NCBI lineage: Eukaryota > Viridiplantae > Streptophyta > Magnoliopsida > Poales > Poaceae > Triticum > Triticum dicoccoides. The sequence continues at coordinate 25,642,000 of NC_041382.1, forward strand.
GCTAGTCCTTAAGACAGATGAAGGGTCGCCGCACTGTCCCTCTACCACGGCAACGTGATGGGTGACCTGGGGAGAGTTATTCTCTCTCGGATGAGGTTTAGGCCCAATTTGATTGTAATCCGTAGCGACTCCAAAGGCGGCGAAGCGATCCAAGAGCTTGTTTAGGGAAGAGAGCTCCATTGGATCTAGCTGCTCGGCGAATTCCGAGCTGACGTGAAGATTGCTTTTGATGACCCGAGAGGTCATCGTCGGCGCAGCAGCCGAACGGGCAGTCTTAAGGAAACCACCTAGCCTGAGAGTTTGGCCGACAGCCAAAGCTCCCTTAGCAACGGTGCCGTCTTTAAAGACGGGATGAGGCATCCTTCCTGATGGCGACGGCACAGAGGAACTCTCAATGAAAGCACCAATGTCGGTGTCAAAACCGGCGGATCTCGGGTAGGGGGTCCCGAACTATGTGTCTAGGCGGATGGTAATAGGAGACGAGGGACACGATGTTTTTACCCAGGTTCTGGCCCTCTCGATGGAGGTAAAACCCTACGTCCTGCTTGATTAATATTGATGGTATGGGTAGTACAAGAGTAGATCTACCACGAGATCAGAGAGGCTAAACCCTAGAAGCTAGCCTATGGTATGATTGTTGTTCCTACGGACTAAAACCATCCGGTTTATATAGACACCGGAGAGGGCTAGGGTTACACAGAGTCGGTTACAATGGTGGGAGATCTACATATCTGTATCGCCAAGCTTGCCTTCCACGCCAAGGAAAGTCCCTTCCGGACACGGGACGAAGTCTTCAATCTTGTATCTTCATAGTCCAGGAGTCCGGCTGAAGGTATAGTCCGGCTATCCGGACACCCCCTAATCCAGGACTCCCTCAGCGCCCTCCACCCTCATGGGCCCCTCATGGTTCCACCGACCTACTTCTTCCTCCTATATTTATTGACAAACCCCGAAAACATCCAGGAGCACCACGAAACCCTATTTCCACCGCCGCAACATTCTGTACCCAAGAGATCCCATCTTGGGGCCTTTTCCGGAGCTCTGTCGAAGGGGGCATTGATCACTGAGGGCCTCTACATCAACTCCATGGCCCCTCCAATGATGTGTGAGTAGTTTACCTCAGACCTTCGGGTCCATAGCTAGTAGCTAGATGGCTTCTTCTCTCTCTTTGGATCTCAATACCAAGTTCTCCTCGATTCTCTTGGAGATCTATTTGATGTAATCTTCTTTTGCGGTGTGTTTGTCGAGATCCGATAAATTGTGGGTTTATGATCAAGTTTATCTATGAACAATATTTGAATCTTCTCTGAATTCTTTTATGTATGATTGGTTATCTTTGCAAGTCTCTATGAATTATCGGTTTGGTTTGGCCTACTAGATTGATCTTTCTTGCATCGGGAGAAGTGCTTAGCTTTGGGTTCAATCTTGCGGTGCTCGATCCCAGTGATAGAAAGGGAAACGACACGTATTGTATTGTTGCCATTGAGTATAAAAAGATGGGGTTTACATCATATTGCATGAGTTTATCCCTCTACATCATGTCATCTTGCTTAAGGCGTTACTCTGTTCTTATGAATTTAATACTCTAGATGCAGGGTGGATAGCGGTCGATGTGTGGAGTAATAGTAGTAGATGCAGGTAGGAGTCGGTCCACTTGTCACGGATGTGATGCCTATATACATGATCATACCTAGATATTCTCATAATTATTCGCTTTTCTATCAGTTGCTCGACAGTAATTTGTTCACCCACCGTAATACTTATGCTATCTTGAGAGAAGCCACTAGTGAAACCTATGGCCCCTTGGTCTATTTTCCATCATACAAGTTTCCAATGTATTTTATTTTGCAATCTTTACTTTCAATCTATATCATAAAAATACCAAAAATATTTATCTTATTATTATTATCTCTAGCAGATCTCACTCTTGCAAGTGGCCATGAAGGGATTGACAACCCCTTTATCGCGTTGGTTGCGAGGTTCTTATTTGTTTGTGTAGGTACAACGTGACTCGCGCGTGGTCTCCTACTAGATTGATACCTTGGTTCTTAAAAACTGAGGGAAATACTTACGCTGCTTCACCGCATCACCCTTTCCTCTTCAAGGGAAAACCAACGCAGTGCTCAAGAGGTATCAAGAAAGATTTATGGCGCCATTTCCGGGGATATCTACGCCAAGTCAAGACATACCAAGTACCCATCACAACTCTTACCCTTCGCATTATAGTATTTGCCATTTGCCTCCCGTTTTCCTCTCCCCCACTTCACCCTTGTCATTTTATCCACCCTCTTTTCCTTTCGCCCTCTCTTCCCGTTCGCCTCTTTTTCCCTTCCTGCCTTCTTTGTGCTCATTATTTTTGCAATTTTGTTACCCTCATGTCTGAAACTGGGGAGGTTATCATTGATAAGGATAATTGTACAGAAAACTTTGATGCAATTGATGATCCTCCTGAAAATCCTACTATTTTACACACTAAAAGGTTTCGGATTGGTAGCGGTAATATTATTGGGAAGGGAGTTATTCAAGATTTCTTTACTTGTGCTGGTGCTTTTCCCACCATGAGTGGGTCTATTCTTCATAAAACTAGTAGTCTCGCAGATGCTATATCTTTGCTCATAGTTGAACTTGAAAGACAATTTTTACATATGCATCATTCCATACAAAGGATTTTCCTGGAATTTTCTAATATTGAGCATTCTTCTATTAAGCGAGCAGCGACCATCTTTTTAGCTCATGAGTTCAGATTTATAATAAAAGAGGCCAATGAAATTTTTGTGCATTATAGGGTGGGTGCCGGCCGTCCTCCCATAGAAGCAATCCTTTTTTATCTAGAAGACATTATGCATTTACGATCCTTAGATCATGTTGCTTTTAATGAAAACCTTAGAAAAAAGGTTCCTACCATTCTTGTTGATAGGACCTCTGAATTTAATGATAATTTTGCTATCCAGAATAATGGGTTGGGTTTTTCCCTTGAACAAAGACTCATGACATTTTGCCAAAAGAATGATTATAATGATGAGTTGGTTGTGCAATATGAGGGGCCAAATGAGGAACCAATACCTCCCGAGCTTGATCTTGGGGATTTTTGTCCCATTAAATTTAGCCCTTTTGATTACTTTTGCTTGCCACAAAGAAAACTTGCTGTTGAACGTAGGGAGTATGAGATGAGTTTTCGCGATTTACCTTATCATTATCATGGCCATACCTAGATCTATCTTCACCTTTATGCCTAGCTAGGGGCGTTAAACGATAGCGCTTGTTGGGAGGCAACCCAATTTTATTTTTGTTCCTTGCTTTTTGTTCATCTAGCCTCTGTTTTGGTTGTGTTTTTTGTGTTTAATTAGTGTTTGTGCCAAGTAGAACCGTTGGGAAGACTTTAGCACTCGTGAGAATTGCTGCCATTTTTTATTGGAGAGTAATATTTAGTTAATTATTTTTTCAGATGATTAATAGATAAATTCCCCACGTCCAGCAATTTATTTTAGAATTTTTGGGGTTCCAGAAGTTTGCGTTAGTTACAGATTACTACAGACTGTTCTGTTTTTGACAAATTCTGTTTTTCGTGTGTTGTCTGCTTATGTTGATGAATCTATGGCTAGTAATAGAGTTTATAAACCATAGAAAAGTTGGAATACAGTAGGTTTAACACCAATATAAATAAATAATGAGTTCATTACAGTACCTTGAAGTTTTTCGTGTTTTGTTTTCTTTCGCTAACGGAGCTCACGAGATCTTCTGTTAAGTTTTGTGTTGTGAAGTTTTCAAGTTTTGGGTAAAGATTTGATGGATTATGGAACAAGGAGTGGCAAGAGCCTAAGCTTGGGGATGCCCAAGGCACCCCAAGGTAAAATCCAAGGAAACCAAAAAGCCTAAGCTTGGGGATGCCCCGGAAGGCATCCCCTCTTTTGTCTTCGTTCATCGGTAACTTTACTTGGAGCTATATTTTTATTCGCCACATCATATGTGTTTTGCTTGGAGCGTCTTGTATGATTCGAGTCTTTGCTTTTTAGTTTACCACAATAATCCTTTCTATACACACCTTTTGAGAGAGACACACATGAATTGGAATTTATTAGATTACTCTATGTGCTTCACTTATATCTTTTGAGCTATATAGTTTTTACTCTAGTGCTTCACTTATATCTTTTAGAGCACGGTGGTTTATTTTATAGAAATAATTGATCTCTCATGCTTCACTTATATTATTTTGAGAGTCCTTTGGAACAACATGGCAATTTATTTTAGGCATAATAAAAACTTTCATATAAGTGCATTGAATACTAAGAGAAGTTTGATACTTGATGATTGTTTTGAGATATGGAGATAGTGATATCAAACACTACAACAAGAACCACCCTTCAACAACGCATCGATGCGTTGTCGTATGTCCATATAATCGTTGCTAAGGTATACGCCAACGGATTACTATGCGTTGCCGTTGGTGGCGTTGCAAGGGTCTACAACAACATATATACATGCGTTGCTAAACGATGTGAATAAGTGTTGCCAGGTAGCTACATATAAAGTTAGAGCCTAACAACGGTTCATATGCGTTGGTGACTACCCTCCACAAAATGATTTTCAAATGGGCATATTACAATGCCTAGAAGCATTCCTTCATAGCATGAAAATTAATAGTACTTCATATATTGCCATCTAGAGTTACCATGTCAATGCTGATAAAGCACATATAAGAACCACAATATAATAAGCAAAAAAGTCTCATTTATTAATTTGACTGTTGCATTACAAAGAACGCAATCCAAAGATTACAAGATGTGAACTATCTAGTAATAGCAGCCTAATTCTCAACCTTGCAATTAACATCTCAGCCATTGTAAAAACATAATGTTCGAAGCATTGATCTTGCAAAAAAATGTAAAACATCATGTGGAACTATCTAGTAGTAGCTTCATTCTCGACCTTGCAGTCCACACCCGAGCCATGCATATTAGTTTATCTTCGCAATCTGCAACAGCAAAGAAATGAGATAAGTAACTTACATTAGAGAAAATCAGATTAATAGAGAATTAAAATTTGGAGGAGCAACGTACAGAGAAGGTCATGTGATAATCAATTCCACTATATCTATTGAGCGGCATGTTCCAAGCCATCAGCATTTTTCCACCTTGTATAGCGAATTGGTGTCTTGATACAATGTAAATTGTGGTTTTTTTAATCAAAAGTCAGTAGGGAAGGTCATACAAACACATAAAGGCTCACAAGTTACTTACCTTCCATCTGTTGTCCAACCGAGGCTGCCACCCTCAAACCTAGCACCATATAACCAATGAAGAATGAATGCTGAGAGGTGGTAAGCCAAAGGAAGAGTTAGGCGAAGAATAATAAAAAAAAGGTTAGCTAGTTTACTGAATTTACAACAGAGAATATAGCTGGCCCTAGATCAGCCTTGGCTCTATGTAGCAGAAGGGGATAATCTCGCTTAATTATAGTTTTCCAGGAATCAAATGATGGGTCAATATTGCAAAATATCTTGTGATTTCTTTCCTTCCAGATGATCTAGGTTGCAGTTATGAAGACTAGATGCATTGTGTGATTATTGCAAAAAGAAAAAGAAACATAGAACTTCATAGATAGCTTGATGTCACATCGTTAACCTATTAAAATATAAAGCTATGTTGTATGCTGAGTTGCAAACATAAGACATTACGGAGAAAATAATTGATATTCCAAAATTTAGGAATTAATGATGTGTTGGCTCTTATCCATTTTTAGAGGCATTATATGCTCGAAAACAATAGAAAAGAAGGCATGAATGATGTATAATTTCTACATTTAGCGCTAGTAATAGGAAGATATGCCAAAAAAGCAGATTTAAAATGCTTTGTGAAACTGAATGGGCAATATGTGCAAGCATTATGTTATTAGTTTGTCATAAGTTTCAGTTACAGTATAGTATGGTACGAGAAAGACAAAAAAGGAAGAATTTCAAATGCTAGAGCCAAATATATTATATGTTTATAGGTTATAAATCTTACCATCTTACTTTTATAAGAGTGCAGCTAGCTATCATTATGTAGTCCTCTCCTCCGATGAAAAAAGTAGTCCCCTGCAGTACTCCCGTAAGTGTTCTCTTGTACAAATAAGGTGGGAAACAAAGATGAAGGCATATGGTAGATAATAAAAATATTTAGGATTGCTATTAATAATCCAATTTAATATACATACATTTTGTAATTAACCTGTAGATTCATAGTACGGATTGGTAAATTTTGTAATTAACCTGCATATTCATATATAATATGGATTGGTAACTTACAAGTCCACGAATCATTATTTCAAATGTATATATACTGAAATCAGATATGTCTAGAGAAGCCGTCGCCTCAGCTAATACCCTGGGTGGACCAGAGAAGTAAATTTTAAGTTCTGCTGTTACAATCATGCAGTAGCTGGGCTGCCAGTCATCAGAACATCATTACTCAAACAAAGGTCTCTAGCCTAAAATGGTTTTCCTGAATATGAACCTTCTAAGTTAATCCGGATACTGAGAATTTCATGCACGTTCGTACTGCCAATATATATGACAAGCAAATAAATTTTCTCCAGGGAGATGGTTCAGTATTTCAAGTATAAGATTATGGTCCTAATTGGCAAGCAACTTTTTTAATAGTAGTCCGTATTGTTTCAAAGAGAAAAATTAGAGACTGCAATGTTGAAGATTGTGTAATCAGTTTCTATTATATTTCTAAGAGAAAAGTACACTTTTCGTCCCTTAATTCTTGCCGGAGTTTAGATTTGGTCCCTTAACTCCCAAACCGGACAACTTGTACACTTAACTTCTGAAACCGGACAAGATTCATCCCTGGTCATTGTTTTGACCAGTTTTGGTGCTGTCCCACACCTGTTTTGACCGTTCCGACTCAAATTTGCCTACCTTTTCCAAGTCCACATAACGTTTTCAAATTCGGTTACTTTTTCAAATATGCGAACCTTTTTAAAATTTGTGTACTTTTTTCAAATTTGCATACTTTTTCCAAGTTTGTGTACTTTTTCAAATATGCGTATTTTTTAAAAGTTCATTTAGTTTTTAAGTTCATTTAATTTTTTAAAATTGATGTACCTTTTCATATTCGAGTACACTTTTTTTGAAAGAGTTCATGAATTTGAAAATTTTATGCAAACTTAAAAAAAAGTACGCAGATATGGACTTCTTTTACGCAAAAATATATGGATTTCAAAAATTATATCCACTTGAAACAAGTATGTGAATTTCAAACAAAGTTCATGGATTATAAAAAGAATACGGATTTGAAAAAAATGCGGACTTCGAAAAGCATGTGGATTTGAAATAAGTATGCGAATTTCAAAAACAGTTCATGGCTTTGAAAAATACTTGGATTTGATAAAATTACACAAACTTGGGAAAAATACGGGTGTTTGGAAAAAGTACCTAAATGTAAAAAATCACGGATTTGAAATAAGTACGCGAATTTCAGAATAGTTTGCTGATTTGAAAAAATATGTTTATTTTTGAAAATAAAATACGTGAGCTTGAAAAAACTACGCGGAGATGAAAAGTGTATGTGAATTTCAAAAAGTTCACGGATATAAACAAAATTACAGGAATACGAGTGAGCACGGGTCAAAACCGGGGTGAGTTAACACCAAAACCTGTCAAAACCGAGTCCAGGGACGAACCTTGTCCGGTTTCGGTAGTTGGGGGTGCAAGTTGTCCGGTTTTAAAGTTGAAAGACCAAATCTAGACTTTACCAAGAGTTGAGGGACGAAAAGTATACTTTTCTTTATTTCTAAATAAGATAGGTGATGTAAGAAAGAATATCCTCGTACTTTCCTTGGTATCTAACTGTTCCTCCTTGGTTCTAGTATCCATGTACTCCCTTCGTTCCAAAATATAAGACGTTTTTTCGACACTATCATAGTATCAAAAAACATCTTACATTTCGGGACGGAGGGAGTAACTTCTAACTTCTGCATCTTCAGTCTAGTGTAGGAATATGACTAAGTTCCACTTAAGAAATACACATAAATCAACAGAAATGGAAAAAACACAAACCACAAAGCAGAGGAAGAGGAGCAGCAAAATGCCCCATGCCTGTCCCTGAACTTGATGGTGCCGTCGGGAAGCATCCCGGGGCCGACGACGAATGACAACATAGTGCACACGTTCTTCCACTCAAACGCTCTGCTGCTGCACGAGTAGCACTGCTACACGAACGTTGGCCCCACTATGTTCCCCACCGCAGACCCCTCTACGTGCTCCGGCAAGCTCGCGACCACCCTGCACGCAGCACCACCCTAATTCACAGAGTGTGTGTTCGTTAGAGCATCTCCAGCCGTTCGGCCTCCCAGGGCGCTAAAAAGGACGGTCTGGGGGTGAACCCGCGCTAATTCGGCCCCTGGGGTCGGCCTAGCTCCCAGTCATGTCCCTAGGCGCCGCCCCCAGGACACGAAAAATTCAAACTTAGTCGTTTCCATTCACAAAAGACGCCACAAGTCGGGTGATCGCAAGCCACAGTTCGGCGTACAAAAAATAGAGCGGCAGAAGTTCGCGTACGCATCATTCGGCGGGCTCTGCCCTAGGCGTCGGCGGAGTTGGCGTGCGCGGGCTTGGCGGTGTCGAAGCAGCCTCTGCGCTGGGCGGTGTCGGCGCTGCTTCGGTGGTGCTGGGCGTCGTCACGCGGGCTTGGCGGCGGCGCCGGCGTGTGCATCGGCGTCGGCGTCGGCGTGTGCGTCGGCGTCGGCGGCCTTGTCGAGGGAAACTGGTTCGGGATGAGGCCGCGCTCTGCCAAGTAACACGCCTTGACCGCCTCGTCGGTGCTCTGGAGGATCTCCGCCCCGCCCAGCAGAAAAGCCAGGTCGGTGTTTCTCTTCTTCGCGGCGACGTTCGTCCGGAGCAGGTCGAGCTTGACGGCGCTGCTCGACATCAACGCCGACCACCGCGCCTCGGTCTTCTCTTCACGAAGGACGGCCCGGGCCTGCGCGTCGGCGAGGCAGTGCTCGATGGACTCCTGCACTCGAGCGGTGGCCGCGTCGGCGTATTTCCCCTTCTTGGCAACTTTGTTGCCGTCCGGCCGCCCTTCCAATGCGCCAGGAGTCGGTGCGTCCGGCTTGTAGGTCTCCTTGGCCTTGTCGAGGGTGCGCCGGACTTCCGCCCACTTCTCGCACTTGTCAATGCGCTTGTAGACTTGGGGGTACTTGAATTCGGCGTCGGTATTGCTCTGCCGGTACAGGGCGAACATGCGCAACAACTGCGTGGAGGAACAAATAGTTGGCGCACGTACATGGCGAAGAGAGGCGGGAGGCCGGCGTGGCATACCTGATTCTCGACGCTGGTGCCGCTCTCCGGGCGAGCCGCGACCTCCTCGACGACCCCATGCCATTTGTTGCACGCCCCCTGGATACGCCCCCAATGGTTCGCCATCGCCTTGGAGCCGCGCTGCATGTAGACGCTTTTGAAGTAGGGGTCGACGAGTTTGCGCTCGTCGAACTCGGCCTTGATGCGGTCCCAGTACGTGTTGATGCTCTGGTTCGTGCCGGTGGACGGGTCAAGGCAGACGACTTTCCATGCTTCGGCGAGGCATTCCTCCTCCTTGGACGCCCACTTGATGCTCGGCTCGCCTGGCCTGGCCGCCCGCTTCTTCTTCTTGCGCCCCTTCGTTGGAACAGGTGACGGCTCCTCCTCCTCCTCCTCCTCCTCCTCCTCCTCCTCCGGCTCGTGCGCCTCCTGCTCGTCCTCGCCGTAGACGTAGCCGAGCTCGCCGTCCATGCCGCCGCTGAAATCCACCGTCTCGTCCTGGGTGACGAACCCGGGAGACGCGGCGGCCGCGGTAGAACCTGCCGCAATGATGTCATCCATGTCGGCTTCGGTCTCGTCGGTGTCGCCGAGGTGCGAGAAGGGCAGCGGGCCACGGCGGAAAGGGGGCGTCGGTGAGGACGCGTAGGCAGGCGGCGAGTAGTTGTATAGAGGTTACTACACGCCGGCGAAGGTGGGCGAGGGTGTACGCTGGGCCGGCTGTCCATGGGGGAAGGTCACGTTTGGGTTGAACCCACCATGGGCGTCGCCGTCGGCGTAGCCCGGCGAGGGCGATCCCCATGGCTGCGGAGAACCGATGCCTTGCTGTCCCCAGGGCACGTACTGAGCGTGGCTGCCGGGTGGATTCATCATCCCCGCCTGGTCCGCCAATGAGGCAGCCACAGCCGCGCGCCCCGCGTTGTCGCGGGCCTTCTTGGCGATGGACCTGTTTCGCCGGTCGGCGGTGACAGCCTCGCGTCGCTGAATTTCCGCCCTCCACTCGGCATTTGGCATGCCCGGTGGCTTGGACGGCGGCGCCCTCGGCTTCCTCTGCTTCGGCTGGGCCATGGTGCCGGTCGCGGTTGCCGCCGCGCGTGGGACGACGTACTTCTTCGGTGGCATGGCGGCCGACTGGAAGGCGAGCGGGAGAGAGTTTGGCGGGAGGAAGGAAGAGAATGGCGGGAGGAAGGCGAGCGGGAGGGAAGTGGGGGAAAAGCGGCAAGAAACGGCGGGAAGAGGCGATCA
>NC_041382.1:25652697-25655367 GCF_002162155.2 Triticum dicoccoides
GCCGGGTTCAGCCTGGGTCCGCCGGCACCAATTTTGGCCCGAGCCGGCGAAAAACGGGCTTCTAGGGGCATGACTGGGCCGTTTTTTCGGCGCCGACGCGACAAAAACGCCTGGGAAGGGCCTGTTGACGACGCGGCTGGAGATGCTCTTACATCTTATACATTTGCCTTTGTCCCTGGTCGCCTTCACGTACTCATCAGCGGCAAAATCCGAGAAACGTAACCACAGGCCTCATGTCCTAGAAGATCCTATGAAATCGAAAGTGATTCAGGAAGAAAGTTAGTAGCAGGTACTACACGTTTGTACTTCTGAATCCTTCGATGTATACGTACCTTGCCTTGCGAGAAGATGATGTCGGTGTGGCAGGGATTGGTGCAGATGACCTTCATGCGGATCTCATAGGCGTTTGCAGTCCATCGCGGATCCATCAACCCTGCCCCTGCACTGTTGACACATCATCCAAATTCCAATCCAGCGAGGGTCAACCAGATGGATTAGTATTGGTGAGAATGATGATTGACACTAGATAGATCAGAAAAGGGGCAGCACAACAAAATAGAGAGGTAGAGATGCAGACCTAGGCGGAGATTTGGAATGGAAGGCGCCGCCACCAATTATGGATAAAGAGATTCTTCTTGGGCTTCTCGCGGCAGAAAAGTAGGGAAGTTTCTGTTACGGGCGGAAGAAGATAAGAGATCTACAGAGACTCTTCTCAAGACGTGCAAGGGGTCAAATAAAAAAACATGGGAGAGGTGGGATACTTGCAACACATCTGATTTTTCGTTGGAAACTATCCGTTGTTATAGGAGGTTGTTGTTGTTGTGAAAATTGTGCTAGTTGAGTAGTTCTGAATTTGAGGAATACTTGTGTTGAAGTTCGCAAGTCCCGTAGCATGCACCGTATGGTAAACTTTGTGTAACAAATTTGAAACATGAGGTGTTATCTGATTGTCTTCCTTATGAGTGGCGGTCGGGGATGAGCGATGGTCTTCTCCTACCAATCTATCCCCCTAGGAGCATGCGCGTAATACTTGGTTTTTGATGACTTATAGATTTTTGCAATAGTATGTGAGTTCTTTATGACTAATGTTGAGTCCATGGATTATACGCACTCTCACCCTTCCATCATTGCTAGCCTCTTCGGTACCGTGCATTGCCCTTTCTCACCTTAAGAGTTGAAGCAAACTTCGCCGGTGCATCCAAACCCCGTGATATGATACGCTCTATCACACATAAACTTCGTTATATCTTCCTCAAAGCAGCCACCATACCTACCTATTATGGCATTTCCATAGCCATTCCGAGATATATTGCCATGCAAGTTTCCACCGTTCCGTTTATTATGACACGCATCATCATTGCTATATTGCCTTGAATAATCATGTAGTAGACATCGTATTTGTGGTAAAGCCACCATTCATAATTCTTTCATACATGTCACTCATGAGTCATTGCACATCCCGGTACACCGCCAGAGGCATTCATATAGTCATATCTTGTTCTAGTATCGAGTTGTAATCATTGAGTTGTAAATAAATAGAAATGTGATGATCATCATTAATAGAGCATTGTCCCCCAAAAAAGGCCAAATAAAAAAAGAGAAGGCCCAAAAAAGGGGGCAATGCTACTATCCTTTTTCCACAATAGTGCTTCAAAGTAGCACCATGATCTTTATGATAGAGAGTCTCTTGTTTTGTCATTTTTATATACTAGTGGGAATGTTTTATTATAGAACTTGGCTTGTATATTTCAACAATGGGCCTCCTCAAGTGCCCTAGGTCTTCGTGGGCAAGCAAGTTGGATGCACACGCACTTAGTTTCTTTTGTTGAGCTTTCATACATTTATAGCTCTAGTGCATCTGTTGCATGGCGATCCCTACTTCTTGCATTAACATCAATTGATGGGCATCTCCCTAGCCCATTGATTAGCCGCGTCGATGTGAGACTTTCTCCTTTTTTGTCTTCTCCACATAACCCCCTTCATTATATTCTATTCTACCCATAGTGCTATATCCATGGCTCACGCTCATGTATTGCGTGAAAGTTGAAAAAAGTTTGAGATTACTAAAGTATGGAACAATTGCTTGGCTTGTCATCGGGGTTGTGCATGATGAGAGCATTGTTGTTTGACGAAAATGGAGCATGACCAAACTATATGATTTTGTAGGAATGAACTTTCTTTGACTATGTTATTTTGAGAAGACATGATTGCTTAGTTAGTATGCTTGAAGTATTATTATTTATATGTCAATATTAAACTTTTATCTTGAATCTTTAGGATCTGAACATTCATGCCACAATAGAGAAAATTACATTGAGAAATATATCAGGAAGCATTCCACATCAAAAATTTAGTTTTTATCATTTACCTACTCGAGGACGAGCAGGAATTAAGCTTGGGGATGTTTGATATGTCTCCAACGTATCTATAATTTTTGATTGTTCCATGTTATTATATATTCTGTTTGGACGTTTAATGGGCTTATTTATACACTTTTATATTATTTTTGGGAATAACCTATTAACCGGAGGCCCAGCCCAAATTGCTATTTTTTTGCCTATTTCAGTGTTTCGCATAAAAAGAATATCAAGCGGAGTCCAAACGGAAAGAAACCTTTGGGAGCGTGTTTTTAGGAACAAAGTGATCCAGAGGACTTGTAGTGGACGTCAA
>NC_041382.1:25655676-25695135 GCF_002162155.2 Triticum dicoccoides
CCCTGCACCCTCGTGGCTCCACCGACCTACTTCTTCCTCCTATATATATTGACATACCCCGGAAACATCCAGGAGCACCACGAAACCCTCTTTCCACCACCGCAACCTTCTGTACCCAAGAGATCCCATCTTGGGGCCTTTTTCGGAGCTCCGCCGGAGGGGGCATTGATCACGGAGGGCCTCTACATCAACTCCATGGCCCCTTCAATGATGTGCGAGTAGTTTACCTCAGACTTTCGGGTCCATAGCTAGTAGCTAGATGGCTTGTTCTCTCTCTTTGGATCTCAATACAAAGTTCTCCTCGATTCTCTTGGAGATCTATTCCATGTAATCTTCTTTTGCGGTGTGTTTGTCGAGATCCGATGAATGGTGGGTTTATGATCAAGATTATCTATGAACAATATTTGAATCTTCTCCGAATTCTTTTATGTATGATTGGTTATCTTTGCAAGTCTCTTCGAATTATCAGTTTGGTTTGGCCTACTAGATTGATCTTTCTTGCAATGGGAGAAGTGCTTTGCTTTGAGTTCAATCTTGCGGTGCTCGATCCGAGTGACAGAAAGGGAAACAACACGTATTGTATTGTTGCCATCGAGGATAAAAATATGGGGTTTATATCATATTGCATGAGTTTATCCCTCTACATCATGTCACCTTGCTTAAGGCGTTACTCTGTTCTTATGAAATAATACTCTAGATGCAGGCTGGATAGCGGTTGATGTATGAAGTAATAGTAGTAGATGCAGGCAGGAGTCGGTCTACTTGTCACGGACGTGATGCCCATATACATGATCATACCTAGATATTCTCATAATTATTCGCTTTTCTATCAATTGCTCGACAGTAATTTGTTCACACACCGTAATACTTATGCTATCTTGAGAGAAGCCACTAGTGAAACCAATGGCCCCCGGGTCTATTTTACATCATACAAGTTTCCAATCTATTTTATTTTGCAATCTTTACTTTCAATCTATATAATAAAAATACCAAAAATATTTATCTTATTATTATTATCTCTATCAGATCTCACTCTTGCAAGTCTGCGTGAAGGTATTGACAACCCCTTTATCGCATTGGTTGCGAGGTTCTTATTTGTTTGTGTAGGTACGAGGTGACTCGCGCGTGGTCTCCTACTGGATTGGTACCTTGGTTCACAAAAACTGAAGGCAAAACCAACGCAGTGCTCAAGAGGTAGCAATGCGCCATACCTCGGCTCCCCCCACTTTGAATATTGATCCCATTTGATTACGAGGGACGAGGCAGAACAGTTTCCTCCATAATTCAAAATGGGCCTCACAGCCCAGGAATAGCTCACAAAGGGCAACGTGACCCGCGATGTGCAGGATGGAGGCAGGAGTGAAATTGTGCAGTTGGAGGCCATAATACTCCAGAAGTCCTCAGATGAATGGGTGGACTGGAAATCCGACGCCTCTTAGCAAGTAGGAAACAAAGCACACTCATTCCCCCTGGATGGGTTGGGGAAATTCTCTGCCTGAACCCTGCCGTTAAAGGGCGTCAATCCTGCTCGGATGGGGATGCTACCTCTTGAGCACTGCGTTGGTTTTTCCTTGAAGAGGAAAGGGTGATGCAGTAAAGTGATACGTCTCCAACGTATCTATAATTTTTGATTGCTCCATGCTATATTATCTACTGTTTTAGGCAATATTGGGCTTTCTTATCCACTTTTATATTATTTTTGTGACTAATCTATTAACCGGAGGCCCAGCCCAGATTTGTTGTTTTATGCCTATTTCAGTGTTTTGAAGAAAAATAATATCAGACGGAGTCGAAACGGAACGAAATCAACTAGAGAAGCTATTTTTGGAAGGAAACACACCTGATGAACTTGGACCCCACGTCTGGGGAGACACGAGGTGCTCACGAGGGTTGGAGCACGCCCCCTTGTCTCGTGGGACCCCCGTGGCTCCTCCGACGTCCTCCCTGCACCCATATATACCTACGTGACCTAAAACTTCCAGAACGCAAGATAGATCGGCAGTTCCACCGCCAGAAGCCTCTGTAGCCACCAAAAGTCAATTGGGGCCCTGTTTCGGCACCCTGCCGGAGGGGGGGAACCCTCACCGGTGGCCATCTTCATCATCCCGGTGCTCTCCATGACAAGGAGGGAGTAGTTCTCCCTCGGGGCTGAGGGTATGTACCCGTAGCTATGTGTTTGATCTCTCTCTCTCTCTCATGTTCTTGAGATGATACGATCTTGATGTATCGCGAGCTTTGCTATTATAGTTGGATCTTATGTTTCTCCTCCCCATCTTCTCTCTTGTAATGAATTGAGTTTCCCCTTTGAAGTAATCTTATCGGATTGAGTCTTTAAAGACTTGAGAACACTTGATGTATGTCTTGCCGTGGATATCTGTGGTGACAATGGGATACCATGTGCCACTTGATGTATGTCTTGGTGACCAACTTGCGGGTTTCGTGACATTGGGAACCTATGCATAGGGGTTGGCACACGTTTTCGTCGTGATTCTCCGGTAGAAACTTTGGGGCACTCTATGATGTTCTATGTGTTAGTTGAATAGATGAATCTAAGATTGTGTGATGCATATCTTATAATCATACCCACGGATACTTGAGGTGACATTGGAGTATCTAGGTGACATTAGGGTTTTGGTTGATTTGTGTCTTAAGGTGTTATTCTAGTATGAACTCTAGGGCTGTTTGTGACACTTATAGGAATAGCCCAACGGATTGATTGGAAAGAATAACTTTGAGGTGGTTTCGTACCCTATCATAATATCTTCGTTCGTTCTCCGCTATTAATGACTTTAGAGTGACTCTTTGTTGCATGTTGAGGGATAGTTATGTGATCCAATTATGTTTGTATTGTTGAGGGAACTTACACTAGTGAAAGTATGAACCCTAGGCCTTGTTTCCACACATTGCAATACTGTTTATGCTCACTTTTATCACTTGCTACCTTGCTGTTTTTATTATTTCAGATTAAAAATACCTTTATCTACTTTCCATATACCACTTGTTTCACTATCTCTTCGCCGAACTAGTGCACCTAATACAATTTACCATTGTATTGGGTGTGTTGGGGACACAAGAGACTCTTTGTTATTTGGTTGCAGGGTTGCTTGAGAGAGACCATCTTCATCCTACGCCTCCTACAGATTGATAGAGCTTAGGTCATCCACTTGAGGGAAATTTGCTACTATCCTACAAACCTCTGCACTTGGAGGCCCAACAACGTCTACAAGAAGAAGGTTGTGTAGTAGACATCAAGCTCTTTTCTGGCGCCGTTGCCGGGGAGTCTAGCGCTTGAAGGTATATCTTTAGATCTTGCAATCGAGTCTTTTAGTTTCTTGTTTTATTACTAGTTTAGTTTATAAAAGAAAATTACAAAAAAAATGGAATTGAGTTTGTCTCATACGCTTCACCTTTTTAATATCTTTTGTGAGTATGATGGAAAGGATAATTGTGCTCAAGTGCAAGAAGAAGAAATATATAAAATGTTTGGCACTAAATATTTGAATGATGAGCATGATTGCAATGTTTTTAGTATGAATTCCTTGAATATCCATGATGCTAATGATATGCAAAGCCACAAGCTTGGGGAAGCTATGTTTGATGAAGATGATATTTTTTGTCCCCCAAGTTTTGATGAGCAAATTTATTATGATGAAAGCATGCCTCCTATCTATTATGATTATTGTGATGACACTTATGCTTTAAAGAATAATAATAACAATGAACCTTGTCATCTCGATCTTAATTTTGAATCACATGATAGTTATTTTGTTGTTTTGCTCCCACTATTATTCATGAGAAGAATTTTGCTTATGTGGAGAGTAGTAAATTTTCTATGCTTGTAGATCATGAAAAGAATGCTTTAGGTGCTGGTTATATTGTTGAATTCATTCATGATGCTACTGAAAATTATTATGAGGGAGGAACATATGCTTGTAGGAGTTGCAATAATATCAAGTTTCCTCTCTATGTGCTTAAATTTTGGAAGTTATGCTTGTTTTGCTCTCCTATGCTAGTTGATTATTGTTCCCATAAATTGTTTGCTCACAAAATCCCTATGCATAGGAAGAGGGTTAGACTTAAATGTGCTAGTCATATTCTTCATGATGCTATCTTTATGTTTCAATTCTTATCCTTTATGTGAGCATCATTGAAATTATCATGCCTAGCTAGGGGCATTAAACGATAGCGCTTGTTGGGAGGCAACCCAATTTTATTTTAGTTCCTTGCTTTTTGCTCCTGTTTAGTAATAAATAATTCATCTAGCCTCTGTTTAGATGTGGTTTTATGTGTTTAATTAGTGTTTGTACCAAGTAGAACCTTTGGGAAGACTTGGGGGAAGTCTTGTTGATTATGCTGTCAAAAACAGAAACTTTAGCGCTCACAAGAATTGCTGCCAGTTTTTATTGGAGAGTGCTATTTAGTTAATTATTTTTGCAGATGATTAATAGATAAATTCATCAGGTCCAGCAATTTATTTGAGAATTTTATGAGTTCTAGAAGTATATGTTCGATCCATATTACTACAGACTGTTCTGTTTTTGACAGATTCTGTTTTTCATGTGTTGTTTACTTATTTTGATGAATCTATGGCTAGTAAAATAGTTTATAAACCATAGAGAAGTTGGAATACAGTAGGTTTAACACCAATATAAATAAAGAATGAGTTCATGACAGTACCTTGAAGTGGTGATTTATTTTCTTATACTAACGGAGCTTGCGGGTTTTCTGTTAAGTTTTGTGTTGTGAAGTTTTCAAGTTTTGGGTAAGGATTCGATGGAACATGGAATAAGGAGTGGAAAGAGACTAATCTTGGGGATGCCCAAGGCACCCCAAGGTAATATTCAAGTACAACCAAGAGCCTAAGCTTGGGGATGCCCCGGAAGGCATCCCCTCTTTCGTCTTCGTTCATCGGTAACTTTACTTGGAGCTATATTTTTATTCGCCACATGATATGTGTTTTGCTTGGAGCGTCAATTTATTTTGTTAGAATTTGCTTTCTGTTATTTAGAGCAATGTTTTGCATCTTTTATTCCAATAAAACTGGCATTGATAGCCTTTACTACGCCTATGTTACAAGTATACATGTTGCTGTTTGAAAACCGAAAGTTTACTGCTGTTGCAATAATTCCCTAGAAAATTCAGAATGTGATAAAATGTTGAAACCTTTTGCATATTAAGCTCTGATAAATTTACTACAGTGGGAATTTTCTTTCATAATTTTTGGAGCTAGGAACGTACGGATGTTGCTGCATTATTTACAGACTGTCCTGTTTAGGCAGATTGCTGTTATGTTTGCATTGTTTGCATATGTTTGCTTCTTTAATGATTCTATTTGAGGATAGGACTATTAAATATGCAGAGGCATTTAGTATGCAATGTTGAATAATAATTTTAGTGATTTGCTACAGTAGAGTATGATAAGGTTTTTGCAATGGTTTATACTAACTTATCTCACGAGTCCTTGTTGAGTTTTGTGTGGATGAAGATTTTGAGATTTAGGGAGACCGTGATATGAGAGGAATTAAGGAGACACAAAAGCTCAAGCTTGGGGATGCCCAAGGCACCCCAAGATAATATTTCAAGAAGTCTCAAGCATCTAAGCTTGGGGATGCCCCGGTTGGCATCCCACCTTTCTTCTTCAACAATTATCGGTTAGTATCGGTTGATCCTAAGTTTTTTTCTTCTTCACATGATGTTTGCCATTCCTAGAATGTCATTTTACTTTTATTTGCTTGCTGTTTGAATAGAATACCAAGATCTGAAATTATTAAATGTTAGAGAGTCTTCACATAGTTGCATAATTATTCGACTACTCATTGATCTTCACTTGTATCTTTCGGAGTAGTTTGTCGTTTGCTCTAGTGCTTCACTTAGATCTTTTAGAGCATGGTGGTAGTTTTATTTTGAATAAATAGATGAACTCTCATGCTTCACTTAGATTATTTTGAGAGTCTTAATAGCATGGTAATTTGCTTAAAATCCTAATATGCTAGGTATTCAAGAATAATAAAATTCTCTTATGAGTGTGTTGAATACTAAGAGAAGTTTGATGCTTGATGATTGTTTTGAGATATGGAGATGGTGATATTAGAGTCATTCTAGTTGAGTAGTTGTGAATTTGAGATATACTTGTGTTGAAGTTTGTGATTCCCGTAGCATGCACGTATGGTGAACCGTTATGTAACGAAGTCGGAGCATGACGTGTTTATTGATTGTCTTCCTTATGAGTGGCGGTCGGGGACGAGCGATGGTCTTTTCCTACCAATCTATCCCCCTAGGAGCATGCGCGTAGTACTTTGTTTGGATGACTAATAGATTTTTGCAATAAGTATGTGAGTTCTTTATGACTAATGTTGAGTCCATGGATTATACACACTCTCACCCTTCCACCATTGCTAGCCTCTCTAGTACCACACAAGTTTCGCCGGTACCATAAACCCACCATATACCTTCCTCAAAACAGCCACCATACCTACCTATTATGGCATTTCCATAGCCATTCCGAGATATATTGCCATGCAACATTCCACCATTCCGTTTATTATGACACACTCCATCATTGTCATATTTCTTAGCATGATCATGTAGTTGACATTGTATTTGTGGCAATGCCACCATTCATAATTCTTTCATACTTGTCACTCTTGATTCATTGCATATCCCGGTACACCGCCGGAGGTATTCATATAGAGTCATACTTTGTTCTAGTATGGAGTTGTAACCATTGAGTTGTAAGTAAATAGAAGTGTGATGATCATCATTCAATAGAGCATTGTCCCAAAAAAAGAAAAAAAGAAAGGCTAAATAAAAAAAGAAAGGCCAAAAAAAGGGAAGGCCCAAAAAAATAAAAAAAATAAAAAGGGGCAATGCTACTATCCTTTTTTCCACACTTGTGCTTAAAAGTAGCACCATGATATAGCGAGTCTCATATATAGTTCTTCAAAGTAGCACCATGTTCTTCATATAGAGAGTCTCATATGTTGTCACTTTCATATACTAGTGGGGATCTTTCATTATAGAACTTGGCTTGTATATTCCAATGACGGGCTTCCTCAAAATGCCCTAGGTCTTCGTGAGCAAGCAAGTTGGATGCACACCCACTAGTTTCTTTTGTTGAGCTTTCATACATTTATAGCTCTAGTGCATCCGTTGCATGGCAATCCCTACTCACTCACATTAATATCTATTGATGGGAATCTCCATAGCCCATTGATACGCCTAGTTGATGTGAGGCTATCTTCTCCCCTTTTGTATTCTCCACAACCACCATTCTATTCCACCTATAGTGCTATATCCATGGCTCACGCTCATATATTGCGTGAAGATTGAAAAAGTTTGAGAACATCAAAAGTATGAAACAATTGCTTGGCTTGTCATCGGGGTTGTGCATGATTTAAGTATTTTGTGTGGTGAAGATGGAGCATAGCCAGACTATATGATTTTGTAGGGAAAACTTTCTTTGGCCATGTTATTTTGAGAAGACATAATTGCTTTGTTAGTATGCTTGAAGCATTATTATTTCTATGTCAAAATGAACTTTTGTCTTGAATCTTTCGGATCTGGATATTCATATCACAAGTAAGAAGAATTACATTGAAATTATGCCAACTAGCATTCCACATCAAAAATTATCTTTTTATCATTTACCTACTCGAGGACGAGCAGGAATTTAGCTTGGGGATGCTTCATACGTCTCCAACGTATCTATAATTTTTGATTGCTCCATGCTATATTGTCTACTGTTTTAGGCAATATTGGGCTTTATTATCCACTTTTATATTATTTTTATGACTAACCTATTAACCGGAGGCCCAGCCCAGATTTGCTGTTTTATGCCTATTTCGGTGTTTTGAAGAAAAAGAATATCAGACAGAGTCGAAACGGAACGAAATCAACTAGAGAAGCTATTTTTGGAAGGAAACATACCTGATGAACTTGGACCCCACGTCAGGGGAGACACGAGGTGCTCACGAGGGTGGGGGGCGCCCCCCTGTCTCGTGGGACCCCCGTGGCTCCTCCGACGTCCTCCCTGCACCCATATATACCTACATGACCTAAAACTTCCAGAACGCAAGATAGATCGGGAGTTCCGCCACCAGAAGCCTCCGTAGCCACCAAAAGTCAATCGGGATCCTGTTCCGGCACCCTGCCGGAGGGGGGAACCCTCACCGGTGGCCATCTTCATCATCCCGGTGCTCTCCATGACAAGGAGGGAGTAGTTCTCCCTCGGGGCTGAGGGTATGTACCAGTGACTACGTGTTTGATCTCTCTCTCTCGTGTTCTTGAGATGATACGATCTTGCTGTATCGCGAGCTTTGCTATTATAGTTGGATCTTATGTTTCTCCTCCCCCTCTTCTCTCTTGTAATGAATTGAGTTTCCCCTTTGAAGTAATCTTATTGGATTGAGTCTTTAAAGACTTGAGAACACTTGATGTATGTCTTGCCGTGGATATCTGTGGTGACAATGGGATACCATGTTCCACTTGATGTATGTCTTGGTGACCAACTTGCGGGTTTCGTGACATTGGAAACCTATGCATAGGGGTTGGCACACGTTTTCGTCGTGATTCTTCGGTAGAAACTTTGGGGCACTCTATGAGGTTCTATGTGTTGGTTGAATAGATGAATCTGAGATTGTGTGATGCATATCGTATAATCATACCCACGGATACTTGAGGTGACATTGGAGTATCTAGGTGACATTAGGGTTTTGGTTGATTTGTGTCTTAAGGTGTTGTTCTAGTACAAAATCTAGGGCTGTTTGTGACACTTATAGGAATAGCCCAACGGATTGATTGGAAAGAATAACTTTGAGGTGGTTTCGTACCCTATCATAATATCTTCGTTCGTTCTCCGCTATTAGTGACTTTGGAGTGACTCTTTGTTGCATGTTGAGGGATAGTTATGTGATCCAATTATGTTAGTATTGTTGACGGAACTTACACTAGTGAAAGTATGAACCCTAGGCCTTGTTTCCACACATTGCAATACTGTTTATGCTCACTCTTATCACTTGCTACCTTGCTGTTTTTATTATTTCAGATTACGAATACCTTTATCTACTGTCCATATACCATTTCACTATCTCTTCGCCGAACTAGTGCACCTATACAATTTACCATTGTATTGGGTGTGTTGGGGACACAAGATACTCTTTGTTATTTGGTTGCAGGGTTGCTTGAGAGAGACCATCTTCATCCTACGCCTCCTACGGATTGATAAACCTTAGGTCATCCACTTGAGGGAAATATGCTACTGTCCTACAAACCTCTGCACTTGGAGGCCCAACAACGTCTACAAGAAGAAGGTTGTGTAGTAGACATCATAAAGTAGCGTAAGTATTTCCCTCAGTTTTTGAGAACCAGGGTATCAATCCAGTAGGAGATCACGCACAAGTCCCACGCACCTACACGAACAAATAAGAACCTTGCAACCAACATGATAAAGGGGTTGTCACGCCCTTCTCGGTCACTTATGAGAGTGAGATCTGATAGATATGATAAGATAATAATTTTGGTATTTTTATGATAACGAGAAATAAAGATGCAAAGTAAAATAAAAGGCAAAGGAAATAACTAAGTATTGGAAGATTAATATGATGGAAGATAGACCCGGGGGCCATAGGTTTCACTAGTGGCTTCCCTCAAGAGCATAAGTATTACGGTGGGTAAACGAACTACTGTCGAGCAATTGATAGAATTGAGCTTAGTTATGAGAATATCTAGGTATGATCATGTATATAGGCATCACGTCCGAGACAACTAGACCGACTCATGCATGCATCTACTACTATTACTCCACACATCGACTGCTATCCAGCATGCATCTAGAGTATTAAGTTCAAGAGAACAGAGTAATGCTTTAAGGAAGATGACATGATATAGAGGGATAAACTCATGCAATATGATATAAACCCCATCTTTTTATCCTCGATGGAAACAATACAATACGTATCGGTTCCCTTTTTGTCACTAGGATCGAACACCGCAAGATTGAACCCAAAGCTAAGCACTTCTCCCACTGAAAGAAAGATCAATCTAGTAGGCCAAACCAAACTGATAATTCGAAGAGACTTGCAAAGATAAACCAATCATACATAAAAGAATTTAGAGGAGAATCAAATATTGTTCATAGATAATCTGGATCATAAACCCACAATTCATCGGATCTTGACAAACACACCTTAAAAGAAGATTACATCGAATAGATCTCCAAGAAAATCAAGGAGAACTTTGTATTGAGATCCAAAGAGAGAGAAGAAGCCATCTAGCTAATAACTATGGACTTGTAGGTCTGAAGTAAACTACTCACTCATCACCGGAGAGGCCATGGAGTTGATGTAGATGCCCTCCGTGATCAATGCCCCCTCCGGCAGAGCTCTGGAAAAGGCCCCAAGATGGGATCTCTCGGGTACAGAAGGTTGCGGCGGTGGAATTAGGTTTTCGTGGTGCTCCTGGATGTTTGGGGGTACGTGGATATATATAGGAGGAAGAAGTACGTCGGTGGAGCAATGGAGGGCCCACGAGGGTGGAGGGCTCGCCCCCCTGCCTCGTGCCTTCCTCCCTTGTTTCTTGACGGCCACTCCAAGTCTCCTGGATCACGTTTGTTGAGAAAATCAAGTTCCCGAAGGTTTCTTTCCGTTTGGACTCCGTTTGATATTCCTTTTCTTCGAAACCCTAAAATAGGCAAAAAAAACAAGCAATTTGGACTGGTCCTCCGATTAGTAGGTTAGTGCAAAAAATGATATAAAAGTGTAAAATAAAGCCCATTAACATCCAAAATAGATAATATAATAGCATGGAGCAATCAAAAATTATAGATACGTTGGAGACGTATCAGGGGACAAGATCCGGGAAGAGAAAGCCATGTGTTTGCAGCTTTGTCAGCTGACCGTGAGATACGGAACATCTCTCCCAATCACCCTTTTAGGAGCCGGGGGGCGGGAGGAAGAGCTGGGAGCACTAGCCATGTTGGATTGGCTCCTCCTAGCCAGCTCTGAGGATTTTCCCACAGGGTGTGGAATGGATCTGAGATCTAATCTCTTTAAATAGGCGCCTTTCTTTTATGGTCAGGGTGATACGTGCAAAAATACCCTGACCTCTCATATTTGCTCGACACGTGGAAGCTGAAGTCAGGAAGGCGTGGAAGCCGATGGGTGCGACATTAAATGGAAAGCCGAATACTGTGCTTTAAGTCAGGGACTTTGAAATAATCGGAGGAGGAACCCGCCTTGCAATGCCGAAGACAATCTGCACGCCGGACACATCATCATTGAAAGACTGGTTCGGGGGCTATTGAGGGAGTCCTGGATCAAGGGGTCCTCGGGCGTCCGGCCTGTTGGCATGGGCCGGACTAATGGGCTGTAAAGGTACAAGACTGAAGACTCTCTCTCCCGTGTCTGGATGGGACTCTTCCTAGCGTGGAAGGCGAGCTTGGCGCCTGGATATGAAAATTTCCTTTCTCTGTAACTGACCTTGTATAACCCTAGTCCCCTCCGGTGTCTATATAAACCGGAGGGCTTAATCCGTAGGGGCAACAATCATAATCATATAGGCTAGACTTCTAGGGTCTTAGCCATTACGATCTCGTGGTAGATCAACTCTTGTAATACTCATATTCATCAAGATCAATCAAGTAGAAAGTAGGGTATTACCTCCATAGAGAGGGCCCGAACCTGGGTAAACATCGTGTCCCTTATCTCCTATTACCGTTGACCCTAGACGCACAGTTCGGGACCCCCTACCCGAGATCCGCCGGTTTTGACACCAACACACGGGCCATTGATCTACAACAACATAGACATGCAAATACTATCAGATACTAAGTTCATGATAACTTAAAGTTCAATTAATCATGTTACTTAAGAACTCCCACTTAGATAGACATCCCTCTAGTCATCTAAATGATCACGTGATCCATATCAACTAAACCACGTCCGATCATCACGTGAGATGGAGTAGTTTTCAATGGTGAACATCACTATATTGATCATATCTACTATATGATTCATGTTCGACCTTTCGGTCTCAGTGTTCCGCGGCCATATCTGCATATGCTAAGCTCGTCAAGTTTAACCCGAGTATTCTGCACGTGCAAAACTGGCTTGCACCCATTGTATGTGAACGTAGAGCTTATTACACCTGATCATCACGTGGTGTCTCGGCAAGACGAACTGTAGCAATGGTGCATACTCAGGGAGAACACTTGTACATTGAAATTTAGTGAGGGATCATCTTATAATGCTGCCACGAAGCAAAATAAGATAAATAAAATATAAACATCACATGCAATCAAAATATGTGACATGATATGGCCATCATCATCTTGTGCCTTTGATCTCCATCTCCAAAGCACCGTCATGATCTCCATCGTCACCGGCTTGACACCTTGATCTCCATCCTAGCATCGTTGTCGTCTCGCCAACTATTGCTTCCACGACTATCGCTACCGCTTAGTGATAAATCAAAGCAATTACATGGCGATTGCATTTCATACAATAAAGCGACAACCATATGGCTCCTGCCAGTTGCCGATAACTGTTACAAAACATGATCATCTCATACAACAATTTATATATCATCATGTCTTGACCATATCACATCACAACAAGCCCTGCAAAAACAAGTTAGACGTCCTCTACTTTATTGTTGCAAGTTTTACATGGCTGCTACGGGCTCCTAGCAAGAACCGTTCTTACCTACGCATCAAAACCACAACGATTTTTGTCAAGTGTGCTGGTTTAACCTTCAACAAGGACCGGGCGTAGTCAACCTTGATTCAACTAAAGCTGGAGAAACATACACCCGCTAGCCACCTGTGTGCGAAGCACGTCGGTAGAACTAGTCTCATGAACGCGGTCATGTAATGTCGGTCCGGGTCGCTTCATCCAACAATACCGCCGAATCAAAGTAAGACGTTGCTGGTAAGCAGTATGACTATTATCGCCCACAACTCATTGTGTTCTACTCGTGCATATAACATCTACGCGTAGACCTGGCTCGGATGCCACTGTTAGGAAACACAGTATTTCAATTTTTTTCCTATGATCATGCACGATCTATCTAGAAGATGAATAGCAATGAGAGGGGAGAGTGTGTCTACGTACCCTCGTAGACCGAAAGCAGAAGCGTTTGGTAACGCGGTTGATGTAGTCGAACGTCTTCGCGATCCAACCGATCCAAGTACCAAACATACGGCACTTCCGCGATCAGCACACGTTCAGCTCGGTGACATCTCTTGAACTTTTGATCCAGTTGAGGCCGAGGGACAGTTTTGTCAGCACGACGGCGTGGTGGCGGTGATGATGAAGTTTACCGGCGCAGGGCTTCGCCTAAGCACTACAACGATATGACCGAGGTGTGTAACTGTGGAGGGGGGCAACGCACACGGCTAAGAGAAACTTTGGTGTTCCTTTGGGGTGCCCCCTCCCATGTATATAAAGCGGGGAGGAGAGGTGGCTGGCCCTAGAGGGGGGCGCACCATGGGGGAGTCCTAATTGGACTCCTGGTCCAAGTAGGATTTGTCCCTCCCCCCTTTCCTAGTCCAAGTAGGAGAAGAAGGGAAGGAGGAAAATAAGAGAAGGAAGGAGGGGGCGACGCCCCTCCCCTTGTCCAATTCATATTGGGCAAGGGGGGCGCGCGTCACCTCTGGCCAGCCCACTCTCTTCTCCACTAAGGCCCATGATGGCCCATTAACTTCCCGCTGGGGCGGGGGGAGGGGTGTTCCGGTAAACCCCGGTACTCCGAAACTTTCCGAAATGACCCGAATCATTCTGGTGTCTGAATGTAGCCTTCCAATATATTAATATTTATGTCTTGACCATTTTGAGACTCCTCGTCATGTCCGTGATCTCATCCGGGACTCCAAACGAACTTTGCTTCATCAAAACACGAAACTCATAATACAAATCGTCATCGAACGTTAAGCATGCGGACCCTACGGGTTTGAGAACTATGTAGACATGACTAAGACACATCTTTGGTCAATAACCAATAGAGGAACCTGGATGCTCATATTGGCTCCTACATATTCTATGAAGATCTTTATCGGTCAAATCGCATAACAACATACATTGTTCCCTTTGTCATTGGTATGTTACTTGCCCGAGATTTGATCATCCATATCATCATACCTAGTTCAATCTCGTCACCGGCAAGTCTCTTTACTCGTTCCATAATGCATCATCCCTTAACTAACTCATTATTCACATTGCTTGTAAAGCTTATAGTGATGTGCACTACCGAGAGGGCCCAGAGATACCTCTCCAAAATATGGAGTGACAAATCCTAATCTTGATCTATGCCAACTCAACAAACACCATCGGAGACACCTGTACACTACTAGGGAAAAGCCTAGCAGTAGCGCGGGTAAAATGCTTATCAGTAGCGCGGGCAGCTGCGCTACTGATACGGCGCTACAGCTAACGCTTAGCAGTAGCGCGTGCTGACCCACGCTACTGCTATCTAGGGATAGTAGTAGCGGTCGTCGTAAAAACACACTGCTACTAATATC
Source organism: Triticum dicoccoides (assembly GCF_002162155.2). Taxonomy (NCBI): domain Eukaryota; kingdom Viridiplantae; phylum Streptophyta; class Magnoliopsida; order Poales; family Poaceae; genus Triticum; species Triticum dicoccoides. Next base: position 25,670,189 of record NC_041382.1, read on the forward strand.
TATAGCGCCCTAGTATAAAAGGCGCTACTGCTAAGACCTCGCTGCTACTAAAGCCATACCCCGCGCTACTGTTATTAGTTTCTGAAAAAAAAATTCTGCTCCATATTTTGTGCCGCTGAATTTTGTTTAGTGTTTTATATAATAGTCTCTAGCATATCATACATATACAAATCTGATCATATCATACACTAGCCTCATCAAATCGATCATGTCATCACCATAATCATCATCCAACACAAAATGACGTCTCTCTCGAAATAGCGATACAAGTTATGAGATGCCTCAAATACTTGCAACTAAATCGTCATCCATCTAAACAATGATATAGACAAGAAGAGCTATCACTATGAGTGAGAGCGGAACTATGTAGTACATGAGGCGGCGGTTATGAGTCCTCTCTCGCGTTAGCGCCCGAGAACCGCTCGGATCATTTACCCTGCACTTAATCATCATTTTACGAATATAACATCTCCAAAACATCACATGTACAAATATGACATGTCCAAATTCCAAATGTGACATGTACAAATCACATGTCAACTTCAAATTTGCATATAGAAGGAAGAAAATATAGAACTTGCAGAAAAATGCAAGAAGTTTTTTTAAATAGCAACAATTGCTTTAACTAAAAAATAATAAATAGCAACAATTGCTTTAATTAAAAAATAGCAATAGTTTGAAACCTAAGGTTCATACTAACTACCACTAAAAAATAGCCAATAATATGTCCTAGGTTTTTTAACTAGGGTTCATACTAATTGTAATTAACTAACTAGCACTAAAAATAGCCTAGGGTTCATACTAACTAGCACTAAATAGCTAGGGTTCATACTAACACACACACACACAAAGAGAGAGAGAGAGAGAGAGAGAGAGAGAGGAGAAGAGAAGAGGGGAGGGGAGAGTGCTTACCGAGGGCGGAGAGAGAGATGGGGTCGGGGGAGATGGCGACACCGAGGCGCGGCGAGGCGGAGTCGGGGAAGATGGCGGCGAGGCGGGGTCGGGGGAGACGGCGGCGAGGCGGGGTCGGGGGAGACAACGGCGAGGCGGGGTCGAGGGAGACGGCGGTGAGGCGAGGTCGAGGGAGACATCGGCGGAGAGTGAGGGCAGGGGCTCCGGCAAGGTCGAGGTCGAGGGGGAGGAGGCACAGGCGCACAGCGACATCGAGGGCAGACTCCGACGGAGAGCGAGGGCAAGGGCTCCGGCTCCGGTGAGGGCAGGGCTACGGCGGAGGCGACGAGGGGAGAAGAGAGAGTGGGGAATTGGGGGAGAAAGTAGAGCATCTTTACAATCACCCAGTTACGTTGTGACGTTTGATAGCACACTAAGTGTTCCTCTGGTATTCGGGAGTTGCAAAATCCCATAGTCTTAGGAACATGTATAAGTCATGAAGAAAGCAATAGCAATAAACTAAACGATCATAGTGCTAAGCTAACGGATGGGTCTTGTCCATCACGTCATTCTCTAATGATGTGACCCCGTTCATCAAATGACAACACATGTCTATTGCAAGGAAACTTAAGCATCTTTTATTAATGAGATAGTTAAGTAGAGGCATACTAGGGACGCTCTGTTTGTCTATGTATCCACACATGTACTAAGTTTCCAGTTAATACAATTCTAGCATGAATAATAAACATTTATCATGATATAAGAAAATATAAATAGCAAATTTATTATTGCCTCTAGGGCATATTTCCTTCAATACCTAGTTCAATCTCGTTACCGGCAAGTCTCTTTACTCATTCCGTAATGCATCATCCCGTAACTAACTCATTAGTCACATTGCTTGCAAGGCTTATAGTGATGTGCATTACCGAGAGGGCCCAGAGATACCTCTCCGATACTCGGAGTGAAAAATCCTAATCTCGGTCTATGCCAACTCAGAAAACACCATTGGAGACACCTGTAGAGCATCTTTATAATCACCCAGTTACGCTGTGACGTTTGATAGCACACAAGGTGTTCCTCCGGTATTCGGGAGTTGCATAATCTCATAGTTAGATGAACATGTATAAGTCATGAAGAAACCAGTAGCAATAAAACTAAACGATCATTATGCTAAGCTAACTGATGGATCTTCTCCATCACATCATAATCTAATGATGTGATCCCGTTTATCAAATGACAACACATGTCTATGGTCAGAAAACTTAATCATCTTTGATTAATAAGCTAGTCAAGTAGAGGCATACTAGGGACACTCTGTTTGTCTATGTATTCACACATGTACTAAGTTTCTAGTTAATACGAATCTAGCATGAATAATAAACATTTATCATGATATAAGGAAATATAAATAACAACTTTATTATTGCCTCTAGGGCATATTTCCTTCATCATTGTGAGTACAAAACCTACACTACTTACTTGCTTGTCAATTGCGTCTAGTCAGGTTGTTTTTGGTTATCAGAACTCCCCTATGGAGATACCACATAAAAAATCTGGAGTTTTAGTGGAATCTTTGTCTTTCAAATTTGCTTATTATTTTGCACTGGGATCTCAGGATGCATAAAAGCATGATACATAGTCGATTGTGAATGACCTAGAAGTAGTGAGATTCCATCAAAATATATCCCGTCCTTGTGTCATGTTAAGCAAATCTTATCTAGATTGAAGATTTTGCCATGACAAAAGACAAGGGCCTAGTACTAGTGGTTGAGAATCGCATTTGTTGCGAAATCTCAAGGATAATAGGGTAAATCTTCGCGGTATTGGTGTGACTTTGTGGTAGCACTCACCCCTCCAATGGTGATTAGCTTCCCTCAAAGGAAGTGAACATCTAGATACATCCTCGTCTTCATATCATTGTTTATCCCTAACTCTAACTTCCTACTTATGGTTTAATTTAGTCACTTGACCTTGCACATATCATATTATGTTTCTTAATTATGATTGCATTGTGACCAATTCACTACACTTGTTATCTAACCTAGCAATATTGTTCGTGCTCGCCTTTATATACCACTTTTTTAAGAACTTTGTAATAATCAATTAAATTTGTCATTGTACTTATTGATCACCCCCTTTAGGTCCATCTCGTTCCTTTTGAACTTCCTACCATCTGTCTTAGTTTTAGCCGACGATACAGATCGAGTCAACCTCCCCTATGTCCATGTTGTTTGGAGAAGATAGACAATGAAATATCTGAAACTTAAATGGTAAACAACAAAATATGCTCTATAATTTAGCGTTGATTACCTCCTAAACTAGGTTTTTACCTTAGATTAGTTTTGTATGGTACATGCCAATTTCAAACTTGGTCTACAACTAAGGTACATGACATGTGAGTCGAACATGATTCTACTCTTTATCACGCTTACACATACCAGTACAATTGCTATAGACGTAGAGGAAGTCGAATATGCAGGGCATCAGTGGCCCAGATCTTATGAATAGGTGTCTCTTAGACCAAAAATGTGGGCCATGACTTAACCCTTGATCCACTATTATCAAATTTGTACACATGCAAATGCAATCATTTGAAATTTTATCGAACTTTATTTTTTTTAGCAGTCTCCGTGAATAACCTAGGCATTATTTTACAGATTAAGAGGTCACACTTGTGTAGATCCATGCCACCGAGTGCATGCACCTGTCCTACCCGATTACATTTAAACAGTCACTAATAATGCCTTCAATCTTCGGTTCCAGCTTGACATGCATCTGTTCATCCATACATTTTAGCTACCGGCCTTCAAGGTCCGTAATGACCATCTCGAAGTTGCCAGACGTGTCCTCCTTCATGTCGCGAAGGTCAGCCGGAGTGATCACCGGCATGCAGACCACCGGCCGAAGTGGCCGCCCTGGCACCTGTTGTTGTGACAGCATGGGGATCACAACAGCCATTTGCGGGCGTTGGCTCGGGCTCTCTTGAACGCACAACAGCCCTACCTGGATGCACGTCGATGCCTGCTCTAGCTCCGCTAGGGAGCAGTCATCGCACATAGTTGGGTCAAGGAGCTTGAGGCATTTGTTTTCTTCAAATAGCTTCCATGCCTGCAAAATTTTATTCTATTTTGTTACGGTCAACAAGCTTGAGACTTAGATGTCTAGGCACGGAATTTCAAATTAGAATAAGTGTTATGGAATCACATAAATCTCTTTTTCCTCTTGCATGAAAGGTAATTGATTGATTACATGAGCTATGAGGTTGAAATTCCGTTGGTTCCTCCTCCCAGTGACAATCTCCAGCAGCAACACACCAAAGCTGTACACATCCTGCATGAATGATACCATGCCATCCATGGCGTACTCGGGTGCCATGTAACCACTGTCACCGCATGACACCATACAAAAAACGTTAGAAAATCCAGCTATAGAAAGAAAATTTGATGTAAATTATAGTACTTGACCATTGGTTCAGTTATGCATAGTTGTAGTTCTTACTATGTCCCAACAATCCTTTCCGTGACGGTGGAATCCAGGTTGTTGCCGATGTTGCTGAACAGCTTTGCGATTCCGAAATCTGATATCTTGGCGACCATCTCCCCATTAAGGAGAACATTGGCCGCCTTGAGATCTCGGTGGATCATAGTGTGCCTCGAGTCCTGGTGAAGGTAGAGAAGCCCTCTGGCAATGCCAAGGATGATGTCCATCCTAGTCTTCCAGCTCAAAGTGGCACGCCTCCTCAGATCTGTTGGCAATTTTGCATGATTTAATTTTTTGAGTTGAGTTCTGACGGTACAAATGGTGGCAAGTGTTTTGCTAACTGGGGGTAAGTAGACACGCACCAAAGATGAAGTTGTCTAAGCTCTTGTTACTCATGTACTCGTAGACGAGTATCCTGTCAGAGGAATGGATGCAGCAACCAAGCAGGCGTACAAGGTTGCGATGTTGCAGCCTGGCAATGAGGTCCACCTCATTCTTGAACTCTTTCAGGCCTTGCACTCTGTTGTCAGTTGACAACTTCTTCACTGCAATTTCCTGGCCATCTTGCATTTGACCCTGGTAAATATAGTTCAATTAGTCTCTCAACACACAGCCTCCCATCTCACCAAGTCATGCATGTGTTCCACAACATAATTAATCCAATAATGCATATAATCTTTTTAGACAAACACATGTCATTGGCCTATCATCTTATGCATGTGGCACGCGGAATTGATTGGAGTTGGCGCTACGTATTAATCGTTGGGATTTGGATTAAAGGGTGAAAATTGGAAGCAAAGAAGGCAAGACATTAATAGAAGTATTGGCTGGATGGTCCTCTATATATTCACAAATATTGAAGCAAATTTTCCTCGAAAAATCTACATTGCTAGAAGACTTTTTGGAGATGGGTCGAAGTAAATGAATGAGGGAATGCAATATATTATCAGAATTGAGATATTTTTTCATTAATGTATTAAATTTATTTATTGCCGAAATTCTTCTAACCTAAAGATTATAATGTAAATCATTTTTATTGGGTTGCAGTAAAAATATTTCCTAGCTACTTTCTTAGGAGAATCATCTAGTGTGTCATACAACTACTACATGCCTAGTACTAGCTACTATCTAACTGTTGTTTATATGACCGCAGGAAATTTCAGTTCTGATTGACATAGATGGATTGTACTATTGCAATGTGTAAATCAGTATCACCTTGTAAACAATGCCGAAGCCACCACGCCCGATTTCGTTCTCGGGGCAGAATCCTCCTGTGGCGCCTCTAATGGTTTCGAAATGGTACGTCGGGCAGTCGCCTATCATGATGTCATCAATCATGGTAGCTGAAAAAAATCGAGAAGGAAGCTACATGATATACATGAGCAATAGAGCAAGTAGCAGTTTCAGATTGTCCTTCCGAAACACACCAATGACTCTTACCTTCTTTGCCGCGCCAGACCTTTTTCCAAATCAAGAAGCCAAGCCATAGCAGAAGTAACCCAAACCCTATTATCAATATAGTGATGACTGCGACAAACTTCTTAGTCTTGACTGGCTCTGGAGATGCAGGTGCAGTGTCTGCGTTGAGCTAAATATAATGGGTGAAAATTGCCGGATCCATGAGTAGAGTGAAGTGCACCGATCATAATGTGTGAGCTTGACATGTTTGTCCTGGTAGGCGATTGATAAGGACACAACAGTGCTTGAAAATATCATTCTGTGCACTTACACCGGCATGTTTGATTAGCTATAGGGTCAAAGTTAATTGTTTTCCTTCGATAATGTCCTATTTAGAGGAAAATGAAAATTAAACCCTCATTCAGAGTCCTAGTTAGTGTATGATTTATAGTTTTTAAGTAGTGACGTTGTGTGGAGGCTATATCTTCATTTAGCAATATGATATTTATTTATGGCTCAACTGCACATGATTCCTCTCTTTCATAAAAACAGTTTTGCTAAAACACATCTACATATGCCAAAATTCCATGGGCAGCCTTGATTAACTAGAAGTCATCCATTTCCCGCAAAAAAAAAGAACTATAAGTCATCCATAATTTTTGTTTGGTATCTCGGTGAATTACACGGCTGCGGGAGGACGTGGAGATCACTTGGTGCGACTTTGCAATATACAGATTGACTTAACTTATAACATCAACTGGTCAGATCAATTCTTTTCTAGAATTAACTGATGGCTCAAAAAGTGCCACAACTATTAAATATAAGATATACGATGAATAAGATCGACTTAGGGCGTGTTCGGCATCTCTCTGGCTTCTCAAATCCTTGGCTCCAGGACCGGAGTGCACCCGAACGGGTCAACTCCGGGTTATACGAGACAGAAGCTGGCGATTGGCATAATGCAAATTTGCATAATCGGAGGAGTTGGGAAAACTGAGCTCCACCAAAACTAGGAAGCGGGAGTTGAAGAAAATTACATTGCCCTGCCACCGCCAAGTGACTCGGTCGCTCGATCATCACGTATTCGCTCCCAGGTCCTCTCTCTTGCCGCCAGCAGTCTTTCCCGACCAGGCCTATGGCCCAGCCCATCTTTTCCAAACGTTTTGGACTATCAGCCTGCTCCTCATGGGCCACAAAGGGGTGATTTTATGGGCTTCTGGCTCGCTCCCTCATGCGAGCGAGAAGCCGTGACGCCGAACGGATTGCTGACTCCGGGATCGATCGTCAGAAGCTGGAGCGGGATTTGTGGCGCTGGAGTTGAAGATTTTCCTACCATGAAGAGCTCCCGAACACGCCCTTGCCTTCCTTGAACCAGAAGTTCCAACATGATTTGCCTTTGACTAATCCATAGTTAAAGTCAATGTATTTGGTTCGTTAGGTCAATTGTTTGACCGACAATTACTCTATTAATATATACTCTACCTTATTTGCTGGGTATATTAATATATACTTCATGTAACATAAAATTGATGTCACAAGATTTGTCTTTCAACATATTTTTTTGTGGTTATGATTTTGTATTCAAAAAATGCATAGTACTCTCCCTCCGTATCAAAATATAAGACATAGACAATACATTGTTTTACAATGCGATAATGTTGAAAATTGTCTTATATTTTGATACAGAGGGAGTAATTGTTTAATTATTTGTTCTAACAAAAACTAACACGAAAGTAACATAGAGAGAGGCTTCCTTGCACATCTATTTACATAGTTTATTATTTACCAAGTTCAGAGACGTTGCATAATTTTCTTTGGATGTGCATCTCGGGTGAGTCCTGGACCTGAAAGTTGCAGGTCTTTCTTATGAGACGAAAAGGATGTACACGACTAAGGAGGCAACACGCGAGCACTTCTGCAACCACACGCTAGACACCGATAAAGACGGGAGATAAATCCATGAATAGTCACACTGAATTCTTACTGAATAAGCTGGTGTCCATTTCGGAATTGATTGGCAGGGAGAAGGAGCAAAGTCAAACAAACAGCATCCTGGAAGACTGGTAGTATTTTAGAACATTCAATGTACTGCAGGTTAATTAATGTGACACTACGTCTTGACAGAGAAGCATGGGATGGGTACTGTGACACCGAACCAATCTATTTGGGACAAATAATCTTACTTGGTCAAATTGATCTGGTTCAATTCCTATCTATTGTCCAAAATATTCCAAACTTTTGTGGAGTCCTGTATTCATTTTCTTTGCATGGCTTAATTTCCTGAGATACGCGAGTCGTAGAATGTTTTAGGTGCATTCGGCGGTGTGAGTGTGTACATGTGTGCATCTATTGTAATAGGTGTTTCCCAAAAGAAGAAATATGTTTCTTTTGCGGGGAAAAAAGAAGTACGTTTATTATCATTTCTTAGGTAGGTTTGAATGAGGTCCAGCTAATACAGGTCTGCTAGCTAGTTATCCTATATATAACTAAGTATGTTTATATGCTTTCATGATATTTTCGATGTTATTGTTTGGTGGAGAAAATCAACATTTATTTGGCACTCCAACTACCAGGCACTGAGCTATTGCAAATCAACTCTTGGTGGAGGGCTTCATCATCTTCAAGCTATACTTGTGCCTTAGATTCTTCATCTTTGCTTGTTGATGGTAGGAAGCTTGTTAGCTGCTTGTGTAGCACTATGTACCTTTTTTAGTTGTTTCTTTCTTTCGATTTTGTAAGTTTTGGTTGTTGTAATCCTGGCCAGTTGATGACTTTAATAATTCAAAGTTGGGCTCGAGCTGAGCCTTCGTTCTAAAAAAACAACTCTTGGTAAAGGGGAAGAAGAGATGTGTGTTCACTAAAAATGTTATAACTTTATCATACGAAGCCTGTATCTGGCCCACAAGTACTCAAAACTCTCGCGACGAGCGTGCAAATACAAAAAATACCCTCGGATTGCGCCAGCAACCCTGGATGGCCCTCAAATTTAGTCTTTAAGTTGGATTTTTTTTTCCTCGAAAGTGAAAGAACATCATTCACCGCAGTTTTTCAGTCTGGTTTAGGAACCATGACACTTCTTTAGGAAGGAAAATTCAAGAGATTATGATAAGTATAAACATGGGATAACTAAAGCACGCGCTTGTTCGAGTGATTGGTTTCAGACCGTTCAAATAGGAAACTGGAAATGAGGAACTAGTTGGCGTGATTACTTGGGATTAGAGAAAATTTGTGTGCCCCCTCTCCCGAAATTCAGGGAGATGATTGATTACTACATGGGATTAAGAGGAAATTAAGGCGCCCCCTAAAAATCCGGGTGGGGGGGGGGTGATTAGTTGTGGATTTGATGGAGCGTTTTAACTAGCCTCATGGTGGGTCCTACTTTGTATGATTGAGTTTTCCATAAAACAAGTCTCTCTGAAAGGCGCTTGCGGGTTGGGTCGATTCGCTTGATCGAGCGAGCGAACGCCAAAGAGTCTTTTCGGTATAAACATTAGTCTGCTTGGTAAGGAGAAGTACTGTTTTCTACACATGCTCTATGATCGGGTCAATCCCATTTGATCATATATTCAAGAAACTCTAGCGAGTATACACCTTAGTGCAGTGAGAGCCAAAGTATTTTTTTATTCTGGTTTTCAATTGATAAGGACTGGACTAACCTGTTTTTGGAAATCTCAGAATGGCTATTTATACTACTCGAAATGATTCAACCAAATTTGAATAAAAAATCCCGAGATAAATATATATGGTTTTTCAATGTGGAAGGCACCCCCCCCCCTCCCCGGTGCAATTAAACAAATTTGTCGAACGGTTTCGGGGGTAGTTTTTCAGCTGTTGTCCGTAAGTTTTTCTCATAAAAAAACTATTGACTTAACGAAGTCTCAGTCAAGTAACATATAAGAAAAAAACTGAAAAAAAAATGTTTTGTACAAATCTTCATGCAAGATCAAAGGCATAGAGCATCGACTGAGACATAACGTAGTCTGACTGAGACTTAGCAAAACTGAGAAAATATTGGAGAGGGCTAATTACCTAGGTCGGACTTTGCCAGCCTGACGAAGAGATCCTGCCCGCCGTCGATGAACCGCGTGTCCACCAGCTCGCCGAACCACTGAATGCACCCGCTCCCGCCGCCACCACTACCACGGATGTCCGACGCGGCGTACGCCGTGCAGGAGCAGTTGGCCAGGCACCTCCGGCCGCACTCCTCGAGCGAGCCGCCGGGGTCCACGCTGCTGCCGTGCGTCTCTGGCAGCTTCACGCCGCGCACGGCGTGGAACCCGTCCTCGTCGCCGGCGCCGCCCCCGCACTGCAGCGGCGTGCTGCGGGCGCACCCGCCGGACGCGTTCCGCATGCCCCACTCCACCGACGACCTCGGCAGGAAGCCCCAGACGCAGCTGCACACCACGGCGTCGACCTCGTTGCAGACGCCGAACGCGCCGCACACGCCGTACCGGTCGCACTCGTCCCTCGGCCCCGACCAGAAGCTGCTCCACCTGAGCGCCGCGCTGTCCCAAACCATGCGGTGTATCACACCAGACTGATGGAGGACAACGCGGGACGGCGGCGAGCCGTCGCACGCGTGGTACATGTAGGAGACCTCGTCGGCGGTGTCGGCGAACTGGAACCCGAACATGCCCTTGTAGGTGGCCATCTCCGGTATGCCGCTGAACCGCACCCCGTTCCACGGTCCCGTCCGGTACGTCTTGCGTCCCTTCCTCCAGATGTGCAGCTCCGGCGAGCCCCGCGTGTCCATTACGTAGCGGAAGTCGCCGGCTGACGGGTCGTCGGCGTGGCGCCACGAAGAGAGGGACCACTCGGCCCCGGTCCCAACGTCCTTTCCGATGCGCATCTCGGACACGTACGTGTTGGTCGGGTGGTCGAAGCTCTGCCACAGCATGGCGCCGGCATCGTCCGTGAGCACGAGGTTGCCGCTGTCGTCCAGCAGCGCGACCGCCGCGGCCGAGGACGAGGAGTTGGACGACCAGACGGTCTCGTTGTTGCTTGCGGCGTCGAGGAGCACGAGGTCTCCTGCGCCGGTAAGCGTGACTATGCCGGAGGACGAGGCGTTGAGCGGGCGGTCGCGGTTGGCGACCCAGATAACGGCGGCCGGGGAGACGGTGAACCATATGCCGAGGAACCACTTGGTGTTGTCGGCGAGGGGGAAGAGGCCGAGCTGGAAGATGTCCCCCGGCGAGACCAGCTTCTGGTCGCCGCCGATGCGACTCCGCCGTGTCAATGTGTTGTTCGCGGCCACGCCCGACGCTGTGAGAAGCAGCACGGAGACAATAGCGAGGAAGAGTCGGCGGTGGCTCATCATCTCCAACGGTTTCTCTGAGAGTCAGTGCATTTGTTGTCTCAGTCTCTCTCTTATCCTACTAGATTACCACGGAATTCTGAGAATGCTCTGACAGATGGAACGAATCAAAATGAAGAATACTGCATTCAGCGAACGTTCCGTTCGCATTACAAGTTATTAATTCCCAGATGCAGCAATCAAGAAGACTTGGTCAGAGAACTCTTGCTGACTCAACACGTGGTTCTTTTGACTATTTTACACTATCTACAACATGCTGAGTTTAAATATATGTTATATATCTCTCCTGGTAAATGCCTACTTGCAATGCATGTTAATGTTAGGGATAAAATTAATTCCGTGTTTATATTAGGTAGAATATCAATTGCATGTAAGTTGCATGTTAATTTAGTATTAGATAGGATATCAACTGCATGTTAATTATGTGATTGGTACATACAATGATATTTAATATGATACTAGTAGAGTGCCCGTGCGTTGCTACGGGCTCATAATATGATCATGTAGACACAAAAATATCATCTTGATGATCAATTTTAATAACAGTCACAAAGAAGATTGTATCCTGATTGATATTTTTTTAAACAAACCCTGTTTATTATTTACTCCCTTTGGTTCATTGATTTGAAGATGCAATCAAAGTTACCTTGTACCCTCATATCGTGTGGCATCAACTCATGGAGACGCCTTTCATGATTATGGTTCTACCCATGGCTCAAATTAGACATGTGTGGATCGGATGTTCTAAATACATTGTAGGGTCTCATCCATGGAATATATGAACATTTTTTTTACTTATAAAACCAGAAAATTGGAAACATGACTTGCCACTCTTGGATGGTGAATTCGACGATATTCGTAGAATATGGTGAGGGTCTGCAACACAAAGAACTCCTCCATGCTCTAAATAAATTGTAGGGTTTCACATGTACAAGGGTATATAATTAAGTAGAAAAAAAAAGGAAAACCAATTTTAAATGTTGGACATAAACTTTTAACAAGGTCTCCCAACAGTATTGACAACAAACTACATGTATATTGTTACATCAAAACGGAAGTCAAATGCAAGCATCTATAAATGTACATAGCAGCACCCTCATATAGCAATATGGCATGTACAACAAGTGTCGTTTCACAACTAAAATTTCCTTATATGTTCATAGGGAGTTATGTTTGGGATCCAAATACCAATTCAGAACAGGGACCACTTACCAGCTCAAAGCATGGAATTGATTGGCTTTCAAACTTAAATGAAATTCTGTACATATTTTTTGCTATCCATAGAATCTCAAACATTAAGCCAGGAAATACAGTCAAGCTCAAGTGGGGATTAGTAACGCTGACTGGACTGCTTAATCATACTCCAAATTGTAGCTTTGTTTGTCTCCGTGTTTCAGAGAGCCCTTTTAGGCCAAAACTCCAAAAGGTATTGGAACAACAGCACAAAAGGTTAATACCACAAAGCATGAACCTTTTTATACTTGTAGCACCAGAAAACATGACTTGCAGCTCATGGATGGTGAACTCAGAGGATATTTGCAGAATATGCTGAGTGTTGTCAGCACAAACGAGCTCCCTCGGGACCCTTTGTCATCCATCGAATATTTACCATACTGGAATCGGAATGGCCTTCTAGTTATATAGGCTTTATTTGTTCCATTGATGACACTGCTGTAAGGAAGGAAATAGAGAAAACATGATAAACAAATTCAGACAATGATATTAGGAAAGAGAGAAATTGTGATTTTTCCCGCATCCTTTGTATTTTCGGGTGAACTAAAATAATATTTGAACATATATCTAAATAAATATATAATAGTATAATTATAATAGTAAAATTCTTAAAACAGAAAGATCTGAAGGAAAAAAGGAAGGCCGACCTGAACTTGCACCATCAGTTTAAATGGGCGTGATACCCCAGAAACTGCAGTCCACTATCATTGCTTGTTTGCTCTAGAGCATATGGACAGAGCACAATATATATGTGTTTAATGACCACAAGTTAACAACCAGACAAATCCAAGGTGGCGTCTAATTTTCATGTTTGCGCTTATCGTGCTAAGGATGTCCAAAAGCCGCACTGCAACCACGAGCGTAAATTATACTCTGCCGCCTAATTTAGGCGTTTCTCCATTCGCACAAATATAAAATTTGAATAATTCGCACAGGCCCCGAACCTTCTGCATTCCTTAATTTAATGTTCAGGTGAGCAAAATGCATGTTGTAGTTTCCCTAAAAAAAGTTTGAATGGGAGCGACTGTTGCTACAGTCACATTAGCAGAAGGAATAGAGGAATCTACAGTGTTATCCTTGAGATCAATATTGTTCATATAAATAAATCTATAGACTGTAAAAAAACTAAATGGTGATACTTATCGACAGTACCTCTTTAGTATATGCGAGAGCCTGAGTGCAACTTCACGTTAGTAGTCGCTGAGAGTAGCATGTACTATTGCAGTGCTCGTCTGCTCGAGATGAAACTGCGCCTATTAGCATGTATTATTGCAGTGCCCACTCTATATCATTTGCATACTCACCAGTGTTGCCTTTGAACTGGATGGGGTTGAGCATAACACCTCACATGATGTCCAATTTTGTACCTGAAAGTAGAGCAGCTGCACAATTCTTAGTGTGGCGGTGTCTGTGACGATGATCAAGTGACTGTAGCTGAACGATAAGTCTGCACTTGACGGTGAAACATTCGACCTCCACCTTCTCCCCGACGGTGAAGAACTTGTTGATCTCTGCTGTCGGTGGCGTCCTTTGATGTTGCCCTCAGGTCTAAGTGGAATGGCGTATCGTCAGTGTTGTCGGATACCTCCTGCATTTTTGTTTTGATTTGCTCGCTTTAAGGAACAGATTTATACCTCCTCCATCAATGAAACACACAAGCTGGAAAAGCAGGGAAAGCTTAGCAGTTAGCACAACTTCCTTCAGAGTCCATGTGGTGTCAGCATTATATGCAAATCCAAAAGCTAAAAATAACAATATGATCATGTCAGAGATCTTTATAATCAAAAGTATCTAAATATGTTGTCTGTATAATGCAGCCAGGGGCTAAACTAACATGAGCAGAAAATTTGTAAGAATGCACCTTCACATTCAAAAAATCACCGAATCACAGATCCAGTTATGCATATATTTTTCTCGCATTCTGTAAACTTTAATTACTGTTTGTTTAAACAAGCAAATGTGAAGGGAGATCATCAGACCAAACATCTTAAACATCTAGATGACAAATAGAAGCTATAAGAGGCTGTACCTGATGTACAACAATCCTTCTTAAACAGATCTGTACCTGATGTACAACATCTAGATGACAAATAGAAGCTATAAGAAGCTATAAGGTTGACCAATAATTCTTGCCCGCTCCACAGATCTGTAGCACTACTAAACTATTGTTACAATTGAAACCTCTATTCTTTTCGTTTTACTTGATTTCCAAAGCAAGCCGGTTGAAAGTGTAGCTTCGAGATTCCAGCTCTACATGGACCAAGTAAACCAAAGTAAGCTAGCTATGACTATAAAAGCTACTTTTAAATTTGACTCTCTGTCATGTCTGAATTACAGATATTTTCACCATCTTATCAAACTAAGTAAATACATCTGCGACAATGCTACTTTCTCAATACTTGAGCCAAGAAGATACATTGTGATATCAGAGAAATAACATTAACCATCCACTCCGCCATAGGATTATATTGAAATCGTAAACCCAAGAGCACCACCAAAGCAAGCAACTCCCAGAAACGACTCCGCCTGTCTGATGTCTAGTCCTGCAGCTGCACGTCATGACCGCCGCCAGCGATGGAGGCACGGCCATCGTCATCATCTCCACCTGAGGCGTCTCCTTCCTCCTCCGTGCTGGTTCTCGCTTACAAGTCTCCCCCTCCTGCCTCCCTCTCCTCCGCAGCCGCCGCACGAGGCCAGGTGATCGTTGTCAGCTTCATGGGTGGTAGGGGCAGGGACCCGCCACCCATTCCGGAATCACGGCGATTTCCAGGGAGTGCTTGGCTTGCCTGCTGTCCATTCATACGGCTCTGCGTCGCAACCACTATCATCAATGGAGCCACAACCGTTGTCCTCTCCGTCTCAGGCTCAGACATACATGAGCTAGATAAATCCTTATTACTCTCCACAAGCAACGTTGTCAATGGAAAATATAGGAGCAAGCTATATCACAAATTATTCTCAGGAGCTAGTTAAGTTACCAACAATCATTTATTATTAACCTCAAGCACTACTTTAATTCAAAGAACATAAAAATGAGGAAAATCTGAACAAACATAACCATTTGGATTTTGGACACTGCTGAGATCAATATTCAGATATCTTAATGTTTAAAAAAGCCTATCAATGCTTTTGGAATAGTTATGATCGGAATGGGCCATTTGTTCTGAGATTTGACGAATACGCAGTATATTCTCATATGGCAACCTGTACATGAACACCAACCTGCTGAGACCAAAAAATTTTGCGAACGTACTTGCTCAATAATATATAGTCCGAAATAGTGTATCTCGGTCTTTTGTCAGTAACATCTAAGATTTCGTAAGCTCTAACAGTAAAAGACCATCAAGTGCAAGAATTGGAACATGGAAGAAGCTTACTTGGGCATGATGCCATCGGGTCGTATGCCAAGATCGTGGTTGTAGAGCTCCCTCTATCCCTCTTGCCAAGCTCTCCCTCCGACCAGCAGTAGAACAACTGCTCCTGCTGCTTTTGAACTCTCCTCGGAGTAAACGCGGGAACTGAGATTGAATGTGGATGAAGTGATCACCTTGAAGATGCGTGGCTTGAGGTGCTTGGAGCAGATCCATCACGCGCGTGCCCCTCTACTCCTACGGCTTCATCAAGATGAAGAGGCTAGAGAGAAGGAGCGACAGAGGTCGTCCCCCTCTCCCTCCACCGGCAAACCCAAACCATCAGCTAGAATGCGGCTAGGGCGCGGGGAGGCCATGCCATCACGGATCAACAGCAAGAACGCAGGCCCTCACAAGTTGTAAGCGCCCCTGACCACCACGTCGGCATAGTTGAGAAGAGATGGATCTGGGCGGTGGTTTCCGGTGACGAGCGAAATAGAAGTTGCTTGTACCCATAGTAGCTGTGGCGGCAACGGCCATCACAATGAAATATAATCAATGCGTGTCGTCCTGAGTTCCTGAAAGTTTTCACCTGGATTTTCCTGGACCAATGAAGCAAAAACATGCACAATTTCTCAAACAAGGATAGATGAAGTGTGTGAATCAGATGCAGTATTAATACAACAAAAAATAGCACTGTCATCAAAGGATTCACTTACAATCGAAAGAAGAAGCAGCGGCACGATTTTTCTTGTCTCCGTCGGATCTAGACCAGATACCTGCACCATAAAAATACTAAGAAAATGATGGCATAAGAAGATTACCCAGCAATAGAAAAGCAAACTAAATGTAGACGACTGTATCTTTATTGTTAAGATTCATTTAACAGGAATTTCCCGACCATCATGTAAATGAATTGCAAGAATTTTTTCCTGATATTTAATGTAGAAAGCTAACTTTAAATTATATGTTGTGCCATGAACTTATTACAATTTCCTTGATGTACCTGTATCATGCGATCCATGAGATTCATGGCCTAGTGATCACTAACCATGCCAGTCATCTGCTCCTGGGAGGTAACCCACCCATTGCCATTCCGTAACCCTCTGAATGCAGTTTTTCTCCTCCTAGCATTGACATGGAGATGAGCATGAGTCATATTCTTGAATTCTTTAAATGGTTCATGCTTAACTTTCCAACACAAAACGAAGAAAAGATATGTAAAATTGTGAAATAAACATGCTGGCCAACACTACAGATAATACTACCATGGTAGCCAGGAATCATAATACTACCATGGCAGACAGTTGACGTTTTGTTGAGTACATACATGATACTACCAGGTCAGAACCTACAGACGCAAGATCATTGATCTGGACTATTCAACAACACAGACAACAATCGCAACCCGAAAATTAAGTGGCTTGAAACTGGCAACCCAACCCATGAATAAAGCGGCATCGATCTGGAACGTAGGACAAACAGTGCCTTGCAGATGCAGTTTCAGCATAGATAAGCATAAGTAGCATATATTAAAAAAGTATTTAAAAAGGCTTGTGTTCAGTTGGACATGAATAGCCTCATGATTCATGAGTCAGATGAACAAAGAGAAATCAAACCAGCACGAGGATAGGAGATCCCACATTGCCCAATTTCTACAATCGGCATCACCACACTTGTAAACAAGATAACAGATTTACTAATTCCAGCGCATCAATTTCTACATAAACAAAATTACCACATAATGAGATCCACGTCACTGGAGTTAAATTACGCAAATTTGCATAACACTCACGGGTAGAGGATAGCCATCAGTCGTAGTAGTATTGGAGGTTGTGGCCGTACTTGCTTCTGTTTCTGTATGAATAGTTAGGATCAACGACAGAAACAATTCAGGCAGACGAGTCGACGACTGAACCAAAAAAACTGTAATTGTTGAAAAAATTGCTTCTACCAAGTTCTACTCCCTCCATTCCTAAATATAGGTCTTTTTAGTGATTTGAATATGGACTACATACGGATAAATGTAGACATATTCTAGAGTGTAGATTCACTCATTTTTCTTCGTACGTAGTCCATATTAGAATTCCTAAAAAGACATATATTTAGAAACGGAGGGAGTAGCATGTTAGCCAAAATCTTGTTACATGAGAAACACTAATAACTGGGTCAAATTTATGGGAAAATGGCTTCAACAAATGCTTCTGCATCAAAAGGTTGGAGATCTTCCACCCCTTCGCCGACACCAACAAACTTGGCTGGAACTCCAAGTTCGTCTATGAACACTCACCTGAGACAGGATTCAGGTCAGCAAGTTTAGTTGTCGTATATTTAAGATCCAGGACTGGAATTTGTATCTGTTACAATAAAGGATTGGAAATCGCCCATAACACACAGCCAACACGAGCAGTCCCGTCTAATTTCATTAGGATGAATCCTTTGATTCCAACAACCTGGTATGAACCCCAAGAAAGTCCCTCATTATTAGTATCCAATAGAAACATAGCTGATGAATCAAGCATCAGAACAGCAGAGTGGCAATTACATCGTTGAACTCCTTCGCTTGCTGTAGCATATTTAATCCAGTTGTGCCATGCAGAACCAGCAAGATCTCCTGAAGAGAATGGAATACACAATAGAACTTACCTCAAAAGACTGAACAAGCAAAACACAAAATATTGATGAGATTTGTTTGTGCACTTTCTGAATTTGCTAGGTACTATGCAAAAAAAAATTGAACTAATATGTCAGAAAGTTAAAATGTTTTTAATATATCCGTGTTACCTGCTGAAGGGGAGGGCACTGCCTTCAGAACTTGTGTAGCATCACCATCAGTCACATGCAAGCGAAGATAGGATTACCGATTTTGTAATCCTAAAGGAGGCACTGCTGGCATTGCTAGCTCCCACCATCAATTTTCTTGCTATTTTTTTGGTGGGTTTTAGCGGCAACTGGGGGAGGCATACAAAACCACAACTAAATAAGAACAATGCACCATGGCCAACACTTGTTAACTGATTATCTAGTGATACACAAGAAAATAGTTAAACCAAACCAGGCATTACATATTTGGTCACAGTACATCGAGGGTAACATCCATATGAATAGATGGAAACTTACGTACTTCCTCCTCTTGGTTCCAATCATCATCGTCGTCAAACTTGATATTATGCAGAGCGAGAATATATGAGTTAAACTTGACAATATGGATGACAACTAAGTTATGCATCAGCTGGTCTATCCATTTCATATTTGTTGATGTGAAGGAGCACACATACAATACACAATTTTACCAAAATGATGAACCTTTTAAAACCCAATTTTCTACCCCCAAAGAAAACCTCAGTGCATATAAAGTTCTAAGGTACTAACCTAATTATCACCATCATCAGAACTTTCTTCCTCTTCCACTTCCTTGAATTCCTCATATCAACATCCTTTTCAGTCTTCTCCTCTCCATCCTACAAGTACCAAGTCTATCAGCATTGTGGCATAACCTCACTATTTCTATAACATCAAACAGAGTTGTAAGTCTTCAAGCCACTAATAAAATATCTACAATAGAAAGATGCTTTCCAGATTGATTTCAACTTACCTACAACTTGAAATATAACTAAAAGGTAATTATGGCTTTGCCATGTGCTTCCCTTCAAGTTTCTCAAATACTTTAAATGACTGATCACAAAGCTGAGCTCCTGCCCACAAAGGAAAAAAGACATATGCAAGTGAATCAAGCCGAGCTCCTGCCCACGTAGTCGAACCCCTGGATGCTTGCGTTAATGGAGCAGAAGATGTGCGCTCACCTGAAGGCTGCTGGAGGGGCTCGATGGGAATGGCAGCTTCCAGAACCAGAGCACGGCAGGTCCAAAACTCAAGGGGCTAACACGAGCGACGTCGCTGACACCAGCACCTTGCCCCGAGTTGTGGTCACAGTCTCCGGCGCCGGCACGAACATCGGCATCTCACCCTCATTGCAGTCACTGTCATCGGTGCGATGCCCCGCACTTGGCTGCTGTAGAACTGAATAAATTACATGTAATTTTTTTGAGGGAATAAGTTACATGTAATTTGAATTAGTAGAGACAGAGACAAGATGATGTCTGTCCCAGCCCGTACTGCACTGGTGTTCGAACCACCCTGCCCTGGGGTTTGGCGTAGACCTCCAGGCCCAGAAAAACACAATGATCAGAAGTTTGGTAGATTCCAACACAGTAACCAGCATCTGAAGACACAACAACAGTAAACTATTTCTGAAGACACAATTCAGGAGTTTCTCCACTTTACTTGAAAAAACATACAAACAGAGCACCTCCGCCATGAGCATGTCCACACAGTTCAAGAAAGACATATCCTAGCTCTACCTTTATAGCATGGTAATATAGCACAATCCCCGTCATATAAAATGATATGTATAGGCTGCTCACTACCGGAATCGCACCCTATGCCGACGGCCAGGGCCGTCGGCATAGCCCTGAAAGGCCGTCGGGACAGGCCTATGCCGACGACACCCGTCGGCATAGGGCCGTCGGCAACATATCCGTCGGCGTAGCCAGGAATGCCGTCGGCATAGAAAGGTCGTCGGCATAGGACCTATCCCGACGGCGTCCGTACATATATGCCGACGGCCCCGGCCGTCGGCAACGTTATCGCCTAACGGCGGCCGCCATCAAGTGCTGACCAATGCTTGCTCGCCACGTGGCAGGTCTGTGCCGACGATCTGGCCGTCGGCATAGCTGTCGGCTTAGGTTGAAACTATGCCGACGGCTAGACCATCGGCATAGACCTGCCACGTGGCAGCCACTGGGAGCTCCTGGAGCAGGCCTATGCCGACGGCTTAGCCGTCGGCTTAGTTTGAAACTATGCCGACGGCTAAGCCGTCGGCATAGACCTGCCATGTGGCAGCCACTAGGAGCTCACATCAGCTCTATGCCGACGGCCTAGCCGTCGGTATAGTTTCTGTCTGTTTTTTTTTCTTTTTTCTGTTTTGTTTCAGCTCAATTCATTTGAATATATACACCACACAACAAATATATGCATCACATAACAGCTGGCCCAGCAACCTCACAGAACAAATTCATCATCACACATCATAAGAAGCATCGCAAAGCATAAACATATAAGTATCATTACCACCAAGCATAAGAATCTCACAAACAACAATAAGAAACATCACAAGCATATAAGTATCATCACCACCAAGACCGCCACAATGTGACCCAAAGGCTTAAGCGCCAGGACGTCGAGCACCACGGAGGTCGTCACCGCCAAGACCGCCGAAGCCCAGGTCGTCACTGCTAGCGGCAGCGCTACCGCCAAGACCGCCTCCTCCTCCGCCTCCGCCTCCGTGGATCGGAGTGGTCGGGCTCCGTGTCTCCGGAGTGCTGCGAAGACCACCGCCAACGGTAGATCCACATGTTCCCTGGATGTTGAAAAGACATATGCACGGGATATATGACTGTGTTGAAAGGCATGACATGCTTTGGGTGAATAGATTAGGGATGAACTAACCGGCGAGTGGCCAGCGGTCTGTGCCACAAACTCCTCAAAGCTCATCAGCATTGGTTGTGCTGGAGGGCATTGTGCTGGAGGGAACTGAGGACACCTGCCGGCCACCATATCCTGAAAAGCCTGCTGTATCTGGCTATCCCTCTGCACTTGGTGTTCATAAAGCCTCTGATGCCACGCCATGGTCTCCTGGCGTGTGTACTCCATGTAGGCCTACGGTATGACATGATGGAACTCATAAAACTACTAAATGCGGAAAATGAAGTGAGAAATGAAGATAAGAGGGAAAATACTTACAGATTGTTGCTCCTGAAAGAGTTACTGTGTACTAGTCACTGGCTGGCTCGTGCGCTGGCTCAGACTCGGGTCGATCCGACGAAGCTGTGTGTAGGAGATACTAGGAGTGATGAAAGCATCGAGAAGCGCCTCCCGACCGTGCTCCTTGGGCCCCATCCTCACCACCGCCATGTCGTCCAGAGGCGCCGCAATGGGGTCAGGTGTGTCAGGATGTAACTCCAGATACGCTTCGGAGTAGGCCTTCTTCCTCTCTGCGGTCTTCTTGCCGTAGTACTTGGGCTCGCCAGGCTTGGGGTCCTTCCGCGTATGGGCGATCTCCCACGCCTACATGTGTGAGAGCGTCCGCTTCAGTTTCTCCTCCTGCACCACCAAACAGAGGTTAGTCATACATAAGAAAGTGATGGTAAATAGAAGAAGAATGTTTAATGGGGTTAGTCATACATTAACTACCTTGTGGAGATAGTGGTTTCGGTTTCCCTGAGCATGTACTCCCTCCGTCCCTCAGTTAGCCTTATTTTTGGTTCTCATAGCCGCCCAGGCTCCAGCCTCATCACACCAAAGATCCACCAGTGCCGCCCAGGACTCGTATTTTCCATAACACCAATTTGGACACACCTACATAATAAAAGCATAATGGCATGTAGGTGTGTCCAAATTGGTGTTATGGAAGCATAAAGTATAAAGCATAATGTACCACAAGGTAATGAAAGCATAATATATGAAAGCATAATGAAAAATCTTTTATACTTAACGCCAAGAACTCGGGCCTCTCCAAGGTAATGCCCATCCTCCGCGCTTCTTCCTTGGTCATCTTCACACCAAGATAGTCGTGCTAGTATGTGGAGATGGCCACATAGCGCACCTCGTACTGCATCTGGCGGGCCTTCTTCTTGCATTGGTGCAACACAATCTAGTCCGCTCTAGCCCTGTGCTCCGGAAGAACTCGATAGAATTTCTACAATCATGCATGAAACAAGAATGGGAGAAGCCATGAGTTAAATCATTCATGAAACTAGAATGGACTTGTGCTTCTGAAGAGAACTCACCCAGAAAGTAGTGATCACGGCCTTGGCATGGGTCTCATGGTCCGCGTGACGAGCCGCTTCCCAGTGGTCCCAGCTCGTGGCCAAAACCCGACGGTCCGGCTGCCTGACTGGATCATGACAGTACAACCCCGGCCAATATAACTTCAGCAAGACGGTGATGAGGCCGTTGGGAATACGGACCCCTTTAGAATATATCCAGTTGCTGCAAAAGAATGAACTATTAGCATGTCACAAGAAAAATAAATAACAACCGGAATAAGCATGTGACAAGCAACATAATGAACCACTTACTCTTTTCCCGTGGGCTCAATGAGCCACTTCTGCTCCTCAGTAGCAGGAACCTGCTTTGGTAGCTTTGCGTTGCCACGCAGCCACCCCTTCGTGTCAACCCCCTTCCCGTCACCACCATCATCCCCGCCACCACCCTCCTCCTCGCATGCCTCCCCCTCCCCAACCTCCTCCTCCTCCTCCTCCTCGCCTGCCTCCTCCTCCACCTCCTCCTCCTCCTCCTCGCCTGCCTCACTAGAGGAGGGTACCTCACTAGAGGAGGGCCTCAAAGACAACACCCCTAAGTCGGTGAGGGTGCGCTCTTTCTAGCCGCGACCCCTTGTAGTGGCTCTCCCCCCAGCACCTCGTCCTCTAGAGGCTCTCCCCCCGCCCCCTCCTCCTCTAGGGGCACCTCTCCCTCGACCTCCCTGTGAGGAGTCATCGTCAAGTAACCGAGGGGGAGGATTACGTGCTCGACCACTCCGACTAGGCAGGCCGACGACCTTGCGTAGGAAACCCACGCCGTCGGCCTTCCACTTGCCCATGTTCCACGAACCTGCATTGAAAAGAGAAAAAGCAATTAGTAAATTAATGAAATGAAGGAAAAGGCATGATAATAAACACATTAATAAAAATGCATAAAAAGGCATATTCCTCAACTATAGAAAAAAATACTTGAAACATACATCTGCTAGAACCCATATGAATCATCACTGTTGTAACCTCTTTCTCGGTCCGTCTCATCATCACTATCAATCATATCATCTTTGTTGTCCGACGGAGGTGGAGGCTCTTCCTTGTCGTCAGCGTCTTCGTTTAACTTTTCTAGCATAAGTATGTCATTTTCATTGACGATGGTCTCACCATCATTCCGTGCATCGTGGAAGTTTGGGTCCACATCATCATCACCCAATGGTCTAGCGTCATCGTTTCTAACCACATCATCATCATCATCATCATCAGGTTGCTCTTGATAGAACACTCCCTCGTATGTCGTGGGGTAATGTTGTAGTAATCGTCTTCA
Source organism: Triticum dicoccoides (assembly GCF_002162155.2). NCBI lineage: Eukaryota > Viridiplantae > Streptophyta > Magnoliopsida > Poales > Poaceae > Triticum > Triticum dicoccoides. The sequence goes on from NC_041382.1 coordinate 25,693,994, forward strand.
TTCGGGTCTGGTAGCTTACCATGTGGCGACACCTTGAACACAACTTCCCAACCCTTTAGATACACTTTCTGGCATGGGTAAGGCAGAAAATATACTTGTGTAGCTTGGGTAGCCGCAATGAAGAGATCGGCTCCGGCATAGACGGTTGATGGTTTAACTTCGACCAAACCAATGGAAGGCGTATGTTTTACCCCCTCCCGCGGATCGAACCATCGGCATTTGAACACAGGCAGACTTAGGGTCTCACGCCCCTGGCGGAATTTAACCTCGTATATATTTTGTACCCTCCCGTAGTAGTCTACTGAATTTTGACCGGGGGTGTACACTCCTGTATTTATAGTTTTGGGATCGGGGCGGCTGTTTTGGTGCTCCTCTGTATGGAAGCGCTACCCATTCACATCATACTTTTTACATGTCATGACGACAGGGTCAAAACCCATGGAAACCCATCTCAATTCATCATCCATAGATATGTTCAGATCTTTTCCCTACAAGTATAATGGAAATTGTTGCGTGCATTAGTTCGGTTAACTAATAAATGTTGAAGTAGATATTTAATAGGGGAGTGTGGAAAATTACTTTCTCCATGAACCAAGCAACAAAATTAGAACATCACAACTCATAGAGCATATTTAAAACATTTAAACATGCATTCATTTATTTTTGCATCATGTAGGCAAAAAAACTATAGGGACTCATCATCTATTCGTCACATATTCATCATCATCATCTATCCATCTATATATCATGATGTAGTATTCACTCATCTATCCATCTATATATCAACAACAATTTTTTTCTCAGCTAACCTATCAACAAAATTTTTATATCTTACAATCCATCTATCTAACTATTTATATATCTAACTAATCTATCCATCTAAACCCTGAACTAACTAACCTAATGTAGCAGCAGCAAGTAGCAAGCAGCGGCAGCAGCAGGAAGCAGCAACCAGCGGCAGCAGTAGGAAGCGGCAACCAGCGGCAGCGGTGGCAGCAAGCAGCAAGCGCCAGCGGTAGTAGCAAAGCAGCAGCAGGGGGCTCACCGGCGAAGCAGAGGTGGGGCGGCGACGAGGTCGGGGTGGAGAAGGGCGGCGACGGGAGGGGCAGTGGCGTCGGCCGCCGGCGCAGTCGGGGACGGGG
>NC_041382.1:25696229-25697184 GCF_002162155.2 Triticum dicoccoides
GGTGGGGCGGCGGCAAGGGTCAGGATAGGGCGGCGGCGGCGGCGCGGGTGGGGATCGGGGTCGGGCAGGGGGGGGAGACGGGGCGGGGGAGGAAGAATGAGTGGAGGGGGTGGGTGTGGCTATGGATAAGGTCAGCCTATGCCGACGGCTTAGCCGTCGGCATAGATGGACATGCCACGTGTCAATCTATGCCGACGGCTAAGCCGTCGGCATAGGTACTTTGCATATTTTTCTATTACGGCATATTTTTTTATTTTTTTATTACGGCATATTTGTGAGCTCCGGTATTTTTTTACTACTCTTCCACAACCGTAGGAGGGCCCACTGCGACACCTCGCAGCATTGCTACCCCCCAGGTACACCGTCCCGTCTAACCCTGACACAGACGACCGCCGGGTCTAGCCCTTTGACTTTCACCGCACGGGGTTTGACCGGTGGACCTTTTCACCTGGTTGTCATAGCCCATCCCATAGCTACACCCCCAACACAGTCCCGGCCCAACCCACCCCAAGATTCCCTTCGTGTCGGCCTGACGTTGCCGTTTCCCCCCTCCGGGACACGGCGGCAGCGACGCCCGTGAGGGGAGGGGCACACCCCGGAGCCGCACACCACCACGCATGTATGAGGGCCCGGTGCGACGCTCGGGTGGCATTGCTACCCCCCCCCACAGCCCCCGTCCCGCCTAACCTTGTAGCGTTTGACCACGGGATCTAGCCCTTTGACTTTGCACGGACGGGTTTTGACCAGTGGAACTATCCACCCGGTCGTGTTAGGTCAGCCCATACGAACACTTTAGAGCAACATCCGGGCCAAACCCACAGTAAGATCCCCTCCCTGTAGACCCGACGCGTCCGTTTCCCCCCTTCAGGTGCCGGCGGCGGCGCCGTCCGTGTGAGGGGGCACACCCCGGAGACGCGTGCCGCCTCTTCGGACATGCCAGCACACCACCCCGCAT
>NC_041382.1:25698194-25718683 GCF_002162155.2 Triticum dicoccoides
TCTAGCCCTTTGACTTTGCACGGACGGGTTTTGACCAGTGGAACTATCCACCCGGTCGTGTTAGGTCAGCCCATACGAACACTTTAGAGCAACATCCGGGCCAAACCCACAGTAAGATCCCCTCCGTGTAGACCCGACGCGTCCGTTTCCCCCCATCAGGTGCCGGTGGCGGCGCCGTCCGTGAGCAGGGGCACAACGCGGAGACGCGTGCCGCCTCTTATTTGCACATGGCATCACACCACCCCGCATGTATGAGGGCCCGGTGCGACGCTCCGGTGGTATTGCTATCCCCCAGGGCCCCCGTCCCGCCTCTTCAGACATGGCACCACACCGCCCCGCATGTATGAGGGCCCGGTTAGACGGGAGGGTTTACCTGGGGGGGTAGCAATGCCGCTAGGTGTTGCTTTGGGCCCTCCTACGGTTGTGAAAGCGTGGTGGCTAGCGCAGGCACCCGGCACGCAGCTTCGGGGTGTGCCCCCCATCTCCGGCATCGCTGTGGTGCATGGCGCGGTGGCAGCAACGTCCGTGAGGGGGGCAATCGATATACCATATGGGTATTTTTTTATGTTAGACAAGGCACATTTATGTTGTGAAAAAAACAGGGAAAAGTAAATAAAAATAAATAAATAAATAGAGATATGCCGACGGCAAGGCCGTCGGCATACCTGCGCACATGGCCACGGATCGCTGACGTGCCTAAGGGCGTGGATCGGTGATGTGGCAACATTCATGGGCCAGACCTATGCCGACGGCCAGGCCGTCGGCATAGATTTGCCACCCCACGGACAGGCGAGCGACGCGGATCGATGACGTGGCGGGCGACGCGGATCGATGACGTGGCGTCTATGCTGACGGCCGCTGTTAGCCCGTCGGCGTAGATTGACGCCGTCAAAAGGCCGTCTCCATCCGGGTAGCCGGGCCCACGAGCTATGCCGACGGCCTTCTCTATGCCGACGGCCACCGTAGGCATATTTCTATCGACGCCGACGGGTTAGCTTTGCCGACGGGGGCCGTCGGCATAGATTGATATACGCTGACGGCTTTTCTATGCCGACGGCCTGGGCTGGGCCTTCGGGATAGGCCAATCTATGCCGACGGGGCCCGTCGGCATAGGTTCGGCCGTCGGCATCGCCAGTTATTCTGGTAGTGGCTAGGAGAAAGCAAATATATCAGTTCCGACCTAACAAACCTCTTTCCAACTTGCTCTAATTCTTATTGAGTCTGACTAACTATGAAGAAACGGGATCAAAAGAAGAAGAAAATACTGCCAAATTTTGACTGTCTGAACTATCTCCAACACGCTGTTTTTCACCGCAAAAATAGGAAGCACTTTGTACGCAGAACATTACCGAATCACCTTGAATTGAACAGAACCATCAAAACTGAAACCCCACCCTTTCCAAAGCAGCAAGGTTCAGAACACGGTACCAATATCAACAGAACATACAAGGAGAAATCACCGAGACTAAGACCTCGACATCGACGGAAGGAGCACCTGATATGAATCAAACGAAGAACAGTGAATCAGGGGCGCGAGATTGGAACCAATTACGAATACAATACCTGCGACTTACCCGACCACGAGAGGTGGAAGAGAGGAGAGGAGAGGATCCAGCCAAGGAGCCGCCGGTCTTGGCAGGGGAAGGCCGCGCCGACGCCATCGACGCAGATGAGCAGCGCGCGGCTTGCCCCCACGGGTCCCGATGCCAACGGGAACAGGGACCTGGCCGACTCAACTCCATCATCCTGGACACGGCGTGCCTAGATGGCCGCCGGGTGGCGCGGTGGGGCATGGCTTCCACAACAACGATTCATGTAGAGATGGAAGGCGGGGCGCGGCAGCGGAGCTGGGAGAGATAGAAGCCCGCGGGGCAGCCGGGGGAGGGAGTGCGGCGGCGGCCCATGATGCCAAAAGAGGAAACGTGAGGCGGGATGCCTTGACGTACGGGAAGAGACCCCTCGCACACCGTGGGTGGGTTCCTCATCGGAGCCGTGCTCCAGAGGCCGTGGCGGCGCCGGACGCAGCGGCGGGGCGAGGAGGAGGCCGGCCGTCGGGGAGGTAGGAGCTCCTCGTCCCCTCGATCCAGATCAGAATCGAGGAGGGAGCAACAGGGGCGCGCGGGAGCGGGCGACCCGCGGGCGGCGGTCGGGGCGTAGGTCTTTCTTCGTAGGTTAACCGTCGTAGATTTTTTTCAGGTGCAAGTTTTTTTCGATGAACCGAAGGGTTTAGCACTGGACATAGTGGGAGTATACTGATTTTTATTTCCTGGTTCGAGGGCGGAGGTGGGAATCGAGGGGACGCGGGAGGTGGGATGGAGGACCAAAAAAAACCGTTTCTGATGGGACGAAAATTGACCAGCGAAGACTATCAAGTGCTCCATTAGAAGTAGAGATTAATTGCATGTATACATGTTGATCGCTTGTCACTTGAGCAATTTAGGTAATTGAATTGACATGAGTCGATGGTCGAGATTAATTTGATTTGACATTTTAGGTATTTTTATATTGGTATAAAGATATAGATATAGATTAGGGGGTGAGGGAGGTAGACTAGCCACAATGGGAAGTAACTTAGAATAATAATATGCATATGTTAGTAGTAGTCTATGTTACTACCTCTACACTAGGAAATAACATATATATAATGACGTGCAACACTTTATTTATTAGGTTATAAACTCATCTTGTTTTGATACTACCTCAGTAGTCCGGGTATACAAGTCGCCTGAGCCATCAAGCTGCGTACATTTTTTCAAGGCCGCTGGCCGCATGCAGCTGCTTTTTTTGGTCTGGCCGCTGTATTTGCGCTTGATTGGCCGGGTGATGCACGTGGTTAGAGCATGGTTAACAATACAACCAACCATCGATTATAAAAAGTTGTTATATCATCTTTAGTCAACCTCTTATCGGCATGTACAATAATAAGTTTTAAATATATACTAGTGTTGCAGATGGCTACTAACTAAGATATATTATTTTATTTCTTATAATTTGTTTATGTCACCCTAATGTACTTGTTCATAAAACCAAAGAGTCAACCTTGGTTGCATGCTGTAAATGTTAGCCGGTGCTGGATTGGTCACACGCAAAGCGAACGACGCAGCTGGCTGCAAGCACAACTGCCAGCCATTTGATTGGCTGCTCCTATTCCATGAAAGCACGTGTGGTTGGTTATTAATGTTTTTCCTTTATACTTGAGTTTTGGCTAATGGGCTTTATAAATCAGGATGAAGGTAGTAGAGCAAGTATAATAGTGGGCTATAAGCCCGCTTACATGGCACTTTTGCCTATGTGAAGAAGAGAGATAAGATAAAAGTAAATGAGTGGGTTCTAATGCAAGAGCGGGGCTCTATGCCTGCTCCTAGGTAAAAGCATTTAATGAAAAGAAAAAGATAGATAGAAAGTGAAAAAAGTTGTGGGCTTATAGCCAATGCTATTGTATGAGTAATTAATATTGCTAACTCTTGATGACATGACATGTGTATATAGCCAGCAGCTGGCTATATTATTAACCATGCTCGTATGTGTGATTTTACTCATACTATGAGTAATTAACTATGTTACCACATGTCTTTGTTTCTTCGTCAATTACTTGCCACACCATCTATTTTATCTATATATGTGTGATGTTACTACCTATGTTACGGGTAGTCTTAGTAGATTCGTCTTATCTCTTTTCATGGTTCTTTCAACCCAGACGGCCCTTCTCTTTTGGTTTCTGATTTTTTTTCTCCTTGATAATCTGAACCGATGCCACACGAAATAGGAATCTATGTAATTAAAGTAACTTGGAATAATCTAAACTAAAATTGATACTTTGTACAGACCACATCTTGCATTAAATCAATTAAATCATATTAAAATTTACCAAAGTATCAACTAAATCAAAATCTTGTCGTGCCCATACCCAAATCAAATAAAATCTTACCAAAAGCTCAACTAAATCAACTCCTTGCCTTCCTATACTCATAATCAAATCATATTAAATCTTAACAAAATCTAGAATATGATACATGTAACGTATATGTCCAACAATATTGATGTTGAACCACTAGAATATGTATGCCCCCATCGTAACACACATATAACTTGCTAGCCACCCCTCCGCTCTCACGTCACTGACAACCCTAGCCACCATGGTGTTGACACCAGATTTTGGCACGGTCACGAACCTATTTAACATGGCCTCAAATGGAGAAGTGATCTACATGAAAGAGTTCCGTATTATTGATATGAACATCTTTGAAGTTTGGGTCATCGTCGTCCGATTTCATATTGAAGGCCGAAACTATGCTCAAAGTACTAAGATCTTATATTCAGAGTACAGTTTGGCCGATTAAGCCCCTAAGACGACCTCAAATGGAAAAATGACCTACACGAGTTGTCTTCGAGGTCGTCGAAAAGATTTCTTGTTCTTCTTTTGCTTGTTGGGAGCTTTCCAGTGTAAATAGTTTTATTTCTTTCCTTTCCTTTGGGGGTCGAGTGGAGAAGTACTTAATGAAAATGTTGAGTGGCTCTCATATGCATTATTGTTGATCTAACAAAGAGCCCATATTACCTTGTCTTCTCTCTTGAATTGAATACTTGCAGATTCCAGCTTAGTCCAATGCACGTGCACTATTATTATTTTCCATACCGTTCGGTCGTGCAAGTGAAAGGCAATAATGATGATTATGTGATGAACTTATTGAGATGAGAAAAGCTGGTATGAACTCGACCTCCCTTATTTTTGTAAATATGATTAGTTCATCGTTCTTGATTCAGCCTATTATAAAAGAAACATATTTGCAATGACAATTAGAAATTGTAGTTGCTTATGTCATGCTTAATTAGCTAGGAGTTTATAATGGTTTACCTTGCGTGTCAATATGCTATTAAAATGGTTATGATGTGGTATGATAGGGTGGTATCCTCTTTTGAACAATTCGAGTGGCTTGACTTGGCACATGTTCACGCATATAGGTGAAACAAAATCAACATAGCCTCTACGATATTTATGTTCATGGTGCGTTACATCCTACACATGCTTGCATTTGGTGTTGATTAATTTTAATGCATGTTCATGACTGTTGTCGTTCTCTAGCTGGTCGCTTCCCAGTCTCTTTCCAGCCTTCACTTGTACTAAGCGGGAATAATGCTTGTGCATTCAATTTCATAAACCTCAAAGTTATTCCATATGAGTCCACCATACCTTCCTATATACGGTATGTACCTGCCATTCCAAGTAAATTTGTATGTGACAAACTCTAAACCTTCAAATAAACATTCTGTTTTGTATGCTCGAATAGCTCATGTATAAACTAGGGTTGTCAGTATCCTCCATGCTAGGCGGGTTATTCTCAAGAGGAGTGGACTCCGCTCCTCATTCATGAGAAAATGGCTGGTCACCGGGATGCCCAGTCCCATACTCAAATCAAATCAAAATAATTGCAAACAAAACTCCCCCAGGTTTGTTGTTAGTTGGAGGCACCCGTTGTTTCGGGCAAGCTATGGATTGATGCTTGTTGGTGGTGGGGGAGTATAAACTTTACCATTTTGTTTGGGAACCGCCTATAATGTGTGTAGCATGGAAGATATCGAGATCTCTCGGTTGTTATGTTGACAATGAAAGTATACCGCTCAAAATATTATTCATATCTATTTCAAGATCGAGCTCTGGCACCTCTACAAATCCATGCTTCCCTCTGCGAAGGTCCTATCCATTTACTTTTATGTTGAGTCATCATCCTCTTATTAGTAAGCACCAGTTGGAGAGCACCGCTGTCATTTGCATATATTACTGTTAGTTTACATTGAGTATGACTGTGACTAGATCTCTTTTATCATGAATTACAATGTCTAGTTAGTCCTTGATCTTTAAAGGTGATCTGCATTTATGTTTTGCGGTCTCATAAAGGGCTAGTGAGATATCATCTTGTTATATCATATCATGATTGTTTTGAGAAAGTGTTGTCATCCGAGATTTGTTATTATTGCTCGCTAGCTGATTATGCCATTGATATGAGTAAACATGAGACCTAAATGTTATTGTGAATATGGTTAGTTCATAATCTTTGCTGAAAACTTGAATGCTGACTTTACATATTTACAACAACAAGAGCAAACCGAGTTTGTATAAGTTTTTCTTTACTACTTTCAGTTTATCAACTGAATTGCTTGACGACAAGTAAAGGTTTAAGCTTGGGAGAGTTGATACGTCTCCGTCGTATCTACTTTTCCAAACACTTTTGCCCTTATTTTGGACTCTAACTTCCATGATTTGAATGGAACTAACCCGGTCTGACGCTGTTTTCAGCAGAGTTGCCATGGTGTTATTTTTGTGCAGAAATAAAAGTTCTCGGGATGACCTAAAAATCAACGGAGATTATTTTTGGAATATATAAAAAATACTAGAAGAAGAATCCATGTCATGGGGACCACACCCTGTCCACGAGGGTGGGGGGCACGCCTACCCCCTGGGCACGCCCCCTGCCTCGTGGGCCCCTGACGCTCCACCGACCTCAACTCCAACTTCATATATTCGTGTTCGGGGAGAAAAAATCAGAGAGAAGGATTCATCACGTTTTACGATACGGAGGCGCCGCCAAGCCCTAAACTCTTTCGGGAGGGCAAATCTGGAGTCCGTTCGGGGCTCCGGAGAGGGGAATCCGTCGCTATCGTCATCATCAACCTTCCTCCATCACCAATTTCATGATGCTCACCGTCGTGCGTGAGTAATTCCATCGTAGACTTGCTGGACGGTGATGGGTTGGATGAGATTTATCATGTAATCTAGTTAGTTCTGTTAGGGTTTGATTCGTAGTATCCACTATGTTCTGAGATTCATGTTGCTATGACTTTGCTATGCTTAATGCTTGTCACTAGGGACCGAGTGCCATGATTTCAGATCTGAACCTATTGTGTTTTCATGAATATGTGTGAGTTCTTGATCCTATCTTGCAATTCTATAGTCACCTATTATGTGTTATGATCCGTTAACCCCGAAGTGACAATAATCGGGACCATTACCGGTGATGACCATAGTTTGAGGAGTTTATGTATTCACTATGTGTTAATGCTTTGGTCCGGTACTCTATTAAAAGGAGGTCTTTAATATCTCTTAGTTTCCAATAGGACCCCGCTGCCACGGGAGGGTGGGATAAAAGATGTCATGCAAGTTCTTTTCCATAAGCACGTATGAATATATTCGGAATACATGCCTACATTACATTGATGAATTGGAGCTAGTTCTGTGTCACCCTACGTTATAACTATTGCATGATCGATCGCATCCGACGTAATTCTCCATCACCGATCCAATGCCTACGAGCTTTTCATAATTGTTCTTCGCTTATTTACTTTTCCGTTGCTACTGTTACAATCACTATAAAACCAAAAATATTACTTTTGCTACCGTTACCACTACTATCATATTACTTTGCTACTAAATAGCTTGTTGCATATGTTAAGTTTTCAGGTGTGGTTGAATTGACAACTCAGTTGCTAATACTTGAGAATATTATTTGGATCCCCTTATATCGAATCAATAAATTTGGGTTGAATACTCTATCCTCGAAAACTGTTGTGATCCCCTATACTTGTGGGTTATCACACACATCAGGGTATGGTGCTCTTCCACGACGGAAGCACATTGAAGTGCTTCCCTCAACATATCCGGCGCCTCCAGATTGATAGAGGTCGCCGGTGGAGTCGACACTCCCCCTTCCATTGAAGGGGGATGCTCGCTCGACTCCAGAGCCATGTGGGTGTCCGAAGTGGTATTCGGCTGGGAGGCGGACTGATCCAGGCCCCCATCATAAGTTCCCATGGGGGTAGTATCCCCCACGTTTTCGGCAACCGAGGCATCACCCTCTGGCGCTATTTCAGCGGCCTTCCGCACCTCCCCCTGGCCCGTAGAAGTCCTTTGGAACAACACCTCGGTGTCATCCACGGCTTGTGGCGGAGAGGCTTGTGGAGGCGATTCACTCTCCATTATCTCCGGCGCCAACAAGTTTCCCGAAGACGATGATTGTTGCGGGAGATCATGGGTCGGATTGAAAATCCGTAAATAAAATTTTATCCTACGATCTGTAAAAAGGCCAAATGTATGTACAATATCTTTAAATACTTACGATTCGGCCTGGGACTTCGGCCTGAGGCGCCGCTTAGGGATGACTTCGGTGTCCGAATCCGAATCATCCGAAAGGAAATCTTCCCCTTCTTGGGCGCCTCCGCTTCTAGGTCCGCGGACGCCGCCCTTTTCTTCTCTCCCTTGAGGGGAGAGTTGCTCTCCTCCTCTTCCTCTTCATCTTCATCTCCCTCGTGGGAGGAGAGAACCTCGGTGTCTTCGGACACGATGTTCGAAGTACCTTCACGGCGGAGGCCACTTCTGGCCTCCTTGACCATCTTCTTGGCCTTCTTCTCCGGCGTCTAGTACGGTGCTGGAACCAGCATCTTCGTTAGCAGACGGATAGCTAGGTCTTCGGGCAGCGGAGCCGGACATTTGATCTGCTCCGCTTTCTTCATCCAGACCCGAAGGAGAAAAGGAAGGCTTAGCATACTCCTCGAATCTACAAGTAGAGTTTATGTTTGGAAATCTGAAAAACTTACTGGAGTGGCCGGGTGAGCGCAATCGAGGCCGAGGTCTTCGGTCGTTCACGGCCACGACTTCTAGGCCTTGAAGAGCAGCTTTCAGATTTCTTCGTGCTTCGTGCCGAATAAGTGCTGCAGGGACCGAGGGTCGTCCGGATTGAACTCCCACATATGGAGAGTTCGGCGCTCGCAGGGGAGAATCCAGCGAAAAAGCATCACCTAGATCACATCGGCGAGGTTGGTTTTCTTCTCTATCATGCCCTTGACGCGCTTCTGTAGCGTCATCACCTCGTCGGACGATGCCCAGTCCAGGCCCTTTTTAACCCACGATGTGAGCCGCATTGGAGGCCCAGATTTGAACTCAGGAGTGGCGGCCCATGTGGCATCGCGAGGTTCAGTGACATAGAACCACTCCTGTTGCCATCCCTTCACAGTCTCCATGAAGGGCCCAGGGGCCAAGTGATGTTGGGAAGCTTGCTCACCATGGTGCCACTGCACTCCGCATGTTGACCGTCCAACATTTTCGGCTTCACATTGAAGATCTTGAGCCATAATACGAAGTGGGAGGGGGAGGGAGGAAGGGATTTGGGGCTAGATCGTGAAAATCTAGCCTATAATAGAACATGAGCCCGCGGACAAAAGGGTGGAGAGGAAACCCTAGTCCGCGGAGGAAGTGGGGGATAAATACTATCCTCTCATTGGATTCCTGAGCGGGGATAATCTGCTTTTTGGCAGGAAGCCGGTGGGCGTTTTCCGCGGCCAAGTACCCCGCTTTCCGGAGTTCCTTGATGTTCTCCTCCGTGACGGAGGAGGCCATCCACTTTCCCTGAGCGCCGGATCCGGACATGGCTGGAGAGTTTGCTGGGGACAGAAAGAATTGAACTCGGGCGCTGGAGCTCGAGGGTGGATAGGCTGAGGAGGAAGAAGGCGTGGGGTAAAAAGATGGGTCCTTATCTCCTTATAAAGGCAGTGCATATCAAGCGTCCCCCACAAGCCTTAAAAGTTGCCTATTCCCAAGGGGTCGTGCTAACAGTACGGTTGGATTATCCAAACCTGTATTGATGAGAATCCCGTAATAAAGGGACACGATCTGTGCTTAGACACGAAAGCAAATATGGGTGTTCACCGGACCGATCCAAACGGATAAAAGCGGACAAGCTGACAATACGTTTGGATCAACCGGTTGGAGTTGCTCTAAGCAAGTTCTCTGGCGATCCTGTTGTATTTCTTCACCCTTCTGTCTATCAAAGTACAACAGTAACCATGTTCTTTTATTCCCGACAGTTAACAAGAATGGATTCTTCAACACAAAGCCTTGCATCTTGGATCTTGTTGATTGCTTACTAAGGTAATGTTTTCTCAATGGGGTGACTAGTATCTGACGAGCGCTTTGTCGCGCCGTTTTTCAGTCATGAGTTAAGCCTGTCTTTTCTGCTTCGTTGTATGTTTCAACTGAGCTTTGTTGGCTTTTAATCACGCTTGTGTTTTTTTTTTTGGCTTCCTTGCATTTGTCCATGGTTTCGTTGTTTTTTGTTTCGGGGATACGGCAGAAGTTTTGGTTGGCGACATGCGTTTCGTGGCTTTTAATCATGTTTGTGTTTTTTTTATTTTCGACTTTGTTGGCAGGAAACCATGTGATTAAAAGCCAACAAAGCCCAAAATAGAAAGAAAAAATCCACTAGTGTAAACCAGGGGCTGGGGTTTTCCTGCCTCCCGCCGGTGCTGCCATGGGTCCAACTCGTCTCCGGTTGTCTTAGAGCCACGGCGGCGCGGTGGATCTTGGCCCTTGCTGGTGGGAGCGCTTTGTTTGCAGTTGTTTCTTCGCGTTTTGTTAGATTTTGTGTCCTGGTCAGAAAGATGAGACGACGGCGGCTCCCTGAAGATGGAATAATGTTCTCCCCGCCTAGCCCCTGTCTCGATGATATGTCTAGCATCATTGGTGGGCGTGTGGAGGTGTGCCTCTGACGAATCTATTCTTGGTGTATTTGCTCGGATCTGGTCGTAGTTCGTCTACGTTCATATGTTTTCAGGTTGGATCCTTTCGATTTATGCTACTCTTCATCTGCTGCGTTGGTCCTATGGGGCCTTAGCACGACCACTTCCCGACTGTTTACTACAACAAGTTTTGTCCGACTCCGACTAGAGAGGGACAATGATGACGGCGCGCCTTCGGCTTGCTTCAATGCTTGTAGTCGTCGCTAGGTGGTTACGGATCTGGATGTTGTTTTTATTATTTCTGATGTTTGTTGTACTGCCGTGGTTGAAGATGAGCAGATTTGGAAGTTTTCTCAAAAAAAAAGGCAACGAAGCTCAGCTGAAACACACCACAAAGCATTCCTAAGAAACTTAGAATCTTAGAAGACAAAAGCTTCATAGGCATGTCAGAGAACTTGCTTACGTCGAGCCTTCCGCCTAGGCATGTACTCCGGCGAAATTAGCATCACCACTGGGACGTGCGTCGCTTGTGACAACGGGATCGTCTGACGTGTTCCGGCGAAATTAGATCGGGGTGCCTGCCTTGCTTTTGTGCAGCGGCTGCAGCCGCTGGTTTGATCGTCGGAGAACAATCAGCCGATCACGTACTCGTACTGGCCTCGTAAATGGTGATTTCCTCCGGGCCTAAAATACTGTCCATCAAGGATCGATCCACTACGTACAGTCATGAACAGGAGAAGAAAACACACGGGCTTCAGCAAGTAGAGTTTTGTATTTGTTTTGTGTGTCTTCCAATTTTGCCCCTTGAACAAAAAATACTTTTGATTTTGTCCGGCAGTATTGATCGATCTAGACCATTGAATGGCCGAAAGTGAACGGCTCACATTATTTAGATGCACTGTAAAAGATCTCAATATCTAAGACAACCCAATCGTCAACGGTGTTGCACAAGGCTAGTGCGCCGTCCATCTCCATCAGCCACGCCAAAGGACCCAGTAGTGCGGCAGGGCGCTGCATCCACCGAAATGTCTCTGCCACCGTATCAAACACAAGTATGTTGTCGCATACGGCGTTGATAGAGTTGTTGGACCGTCCCGTTTCCCAGTGCAGGCTGCCACGGTGTTGGACCGGTGGATCATTGCATGAAGGGGGGCAACCCCAGCCACAAGGCCTGGTCGACAGAACGTATCGGGAATGTGGATCCGATGACCGAAAATGCACCAGACTTATGAGCATTTCCTTCGTAGATGCATCTTGGCTCATGGGAAGATCCTACCGTGAGGATGTAGTAAAGCACTCGACGTCCATCGTCCGACATGTACAGCATTCGGTATTCTCCGGATGGATGATGCAGGTAGAAGCCGAGTATGAAGGTGCTGAGACAGCAGTCTGCAAGCTGCCGCAGGGGAGCGCACTGGCAAATGGCCGGGTTGCACACGTAGAAGGCTCTATCGCCGACAGGGTCGATGTTGGAGACGAGGAGGAAGCCATGACAGGCGGCGTGGAGCATAGGGCAGTTCGTTGTGGGGCTGGTGCCGAGGACGGGCCGAAGCTTGGGATCGGCCATGCCGGCCACGGCACGACGAAAGGCCACGTAACTGTCGTAGGCATCCCCGTTCTTTGTGGAGTTGTAGCACTGGGTGCAGTTCAACCGCGGATTCTCCTGGAAGATATTGACGAGGGGGAGCGCGGGCTGGCGGAGGTGGTGCGCCAGCATGAAGTCGTTGGTGGAGGTGGCACTGCGCCACGACTTGCGGACGGCGCGGCAGCGGAGGACATCCTCACACGGCAACCGCACGAGTATCTCTTCCACGACGATGGACTCCGGCAGGTCGTCGAGGACGGTAGCGCCCCTGCTGCCCGGCATGGTGACCGATCGCCGGCTGGGTGCTCGATCAGTCCGGTCAACTGAAAGAACAACACGCGAGCCATTAAGCAAGAACACAGCGCAACAAGAACGAAGACTACTCACCTGATCTTTTGGACTCCAGCGCGCAGGTGCAGCATCAGCGTGATCACTGTGCGAGGTAGAGCGCCGAGCGCGTGAAGAGGAGGATATATACATCGGGAGGGACGGTGCGTGTGTGTTTCTTCTTTCTCGGGGAGATAAAACGGAATGGGTGGGAGCCTAGGAGTTTAGCGGAGTTATAAATACGGCTTTAATCCGTATACTACTTTCTTCGAGGAGGACATTTGCATGCGGTGGAACAAACACCGGGGTTGATTCACGGGGAGGGAGGAAGAGATGCAACTTTATTTTAAGAAATGCTCATGGCAGCGGACAAGCAGGTCTCCCTCTTCAGTACTCAGGCTGGTCATAATGGGGAGTAACTTAGACTAGTGTCATATGCATGATACTAGTCTAAATTACTACCCCCATAGTGCAAAGTATCTTAGTAGTAGTGTTGTAGTTTGTTTTATTTATTGCCTTATAGACTCATTTTACCTCGGGAAGCGCTATGTTACAGTAACATATTATGTTACTCCAAGCACCTCTCTTCTCATTAAATACTTGTCACATAAGCAAAATTATCTTGGGATGTGTTAAGTTACTATCTAAGTTACTCCCACTATGGCTAGCCTCAGAGACAACCTTTGCCTACCAATCACCTTGCTTCTGGAAACGCCTGATTTCCATCACCGGCAGTTTGATCCGGTACTGAAATGCCCAGACAGCGTGCTCTCATATTCCTGCAGCATAAAGATGGCTATCTCAGTGATGTTATCCTTGCTGGTGGAGGCAGCAAGCTTGCCACCGATGTTAAGCAGTGCACATACGCTGGCCGCATATACTGGAACGTCTCCGCCACCATGTCGACACGCCTCGATTTGTTGGTTCCCACAGTGAGGATGTGAGGCATGACTGGATTACAGATGTGGTTGTTGCCGAGGACGAGAAAGCTGTCACAGGAGGCCGAGATGCGGTAAGAGCAGTCGAGTGGGAACTGGAAAGGAGGGTCGAGATCCACGGACCGGAGGCAGACGACATTGACACGGGGTTGGACGTTGGTCCTATCGGCGGACAGTTCACATGACTCGATTACTGGGAGTGCCGGCTGGCGGCGGCGGTAGTCGAGGAGGAAGGCGCCAGGACCGGCAGACGGCACGGCATCGGAGCACGCACTTGCCCGAGAGGCAGGCCAGGATCTCCTATAGGATCTTGTCAGGCAAGCCAGCGAGCAGGTCCGACCTTACCCTGCTTCTTTTTCTTCTTGGCGGGGCGTCCACCCTGCTTCTTGCTGGGTGCCGAGGCGCCGCCTACATCGAGGAAGCATCGGTGAGGTATGTGGCTTTGGCGGAGGAGGGATTAAGCGACGGTGCGGCGCGGTGGTGGACGACGAGCTCTCAAGCGCAGAAAGGAGGAGGAGCGGCGCGGCGGCGAGCAGAGCAGGCCCAATTGGGAATGGAAGCCCAATATGGAGCATTCCTCTGAGGAGCGGAGAGAGGGAGAGCAACTAATTGAGGGGCGCTCTTTGGGAGCCTCCTCAAGGGTCACTAGCGTGGGTGGAGAGTGTGCCAAGTCAGCCGCTCTGGACGCTCCCTTAGGATTTTGTTTTTTTTCGCACACATTTTTGGCTTTTTAAATGACTTTTTTTGGTTATTTAGCTTTTTGGTTTACCACCGGTCTTTCTTATTAGCTTTTTGACAAAAAAATTTGGATCCCTTTTTTTGCGTGAAAAAAACACGTTTTTATTGCTTTCGTGAGTGGCACGGTTTTGCTTCCACGATAGGCACGGTCGTGCCTCTCGAAAACGAAAAAAACATGTTTTTTTTCTTTACTTGCGCGAGTGGCACGATTTTGCTTGCATGAGGGGCACAGTTTTGCTTGCGCGAGGGGCACGTGTTTCGTGCCTCTCGGAAACAAAAAAAAAGTGTTTTTATTATTTTTGTTTCCGCGAGAGGCACAACCATGCCTCTCGAAAACAAAAAAAATGTTTTCTTTTTTTTTTCTCGTTCCGTGAGAGGCAGGGTTTTGCTTTTGCGAGAGGCCTGGATTTTCATCCACAAGAGGCACGGTTTTGCTTCCGGAGAGACGTGGCCGTGCCTATCGGAAACGGCTTTCACAAAGGAAAGAAAAAACATGCTCCCGTGTGTTTTTCCGTCCGGTTATTTTGTGAAAACAAAGATTGTTAAAACCTATCAACATGGGATTTAGTTTTGAAAATCTCGACACGGGTAATCCAACGGTGAATTTGGACTCACAGTTTAAGAGATAAAACATTTTACAGATCTACGAATAATGGGAAAGCTTTCATGCAACACATTACTTGTCGCAACCCGGGGCGGTGAAAGTGATTTTTAAGGAATTATTCCTCTTAGTGATTTCGCGAGCGGAGAGGGCAGGAACTCACATGGTAGCACACCGGACCCATCAGACTCTTAACACGAGGGGAAAGAAAGGATGGACCGGAGGGGAATTTTTGGTCTATGAGTGTATATATACATGTAGGAAAAAATTACAGTAGTAACTAAATAAAAATAAAAATTTAAAAAATCTCAAAATATTTTTGAAATAAACTCGATCTTTCATTGTACTTGAAAAAAAATTCACAAAAATAAAAAACCCCGGGAGTTCTTTTAGGAAGAAAACAAAATTTTCGACCAAAATAGTGTCAATAGTGACCTACAATAGCAAATACTTTTTGTTTGCCCTGAAGTCAATACTAGGTTTTTATTTACAAAATATTGTATACTAGTGCAAAAGAAATTCATGTTTATTCTAAAAAAACTTCTACACTTTTTTGACTTTTATTTTAATCATTAAGTTTTCTCATATGAAGTTTATATACACCCAAGAACCAAAGGTTATTTCCCAGGATGGACTGCTCTATTCAAGATTATGGTGCCGTCAGCTCAAAAAAGACTGGTGCCGTTGACCCTAACACAGAATGGTGGGATGAAGATCTCTCGAGGAATATCTTTCTGCCTATTGATGTCGAAAGAATTCTCAGAATTTCACTATCAGCTTCGGTCATGGAAGATTTTGTAGCCTGGAATGCAACGAAGTCTCGTATGTCTTCAGTCAGATCAACCTACTACATTGAGTGGGAACATGAGTTTGGGGCTAGAGCTAGAAATGATTCAGATGACACCTCAAGAACCAATCCAGTATGGGAGACTCTTTGGAAGCTGCAAGCGCGGAGTAAAGTTAAAAAATGTATGGCGAGCACTGCATGGCACAGTTCCAGGCATGTGAATCTTGAGCAACAGACACATCAAAGTAAACCCTTGGTGCCCAATTTGTAAGTCAGGACCAGAGGATATTCTCCATTTGATCTTTACATGCAAGCGTGCAAAGGAGGTTTGGTCGAAACTTGGCCTTGAAGAGGAGATCAACAAAGCCCTATGTGTTGACCAATCGGGCCTTGTGATGTTAGAGAAGATACTCAGGAGTCTGATGAAGAAGGACACGACTAGGGAGCACACGTGTGCTCCCTAGCATTCCAGAGCACACATCCAAAATAGAAAAGATTTTGTCCTAATGTTATGATGCAAAATCCACTTTAAAAAAAGAAAGATCTTGTCTCATGTGCAATTATTTTATGTGTTCAATTTTTCAAAAAAGTCATAACTTTTGAACGGAGTATCAAAATTAAGATCCGTTTTCACCGTTAGATTCTTGACGACGAGCTCTTCAAAACCAGATCCCACATCGATATGTTTCGTTGATTTTTTTTCTTCGGGCAACTTTGGTGCCACGGAGAGGAAACTGTTGTACTACTGTAGGCAACTTTCGGTTAGAGCGTATATCATGGTCACATGTCATCTGGATGTTCTTTCGAGTTGGCCATGATGACTACAAAATTGCCTAGCATCACATGTAAATTGTCTACCATGACTATCTATCAACTTTGCTGCTATGTGAAGCACTTTTTGCCAGGTTACCTATCATGACTACGTATCGACTCAGTGCTCTTATAAAGTTGGCTATCATAATTGTAAAGTTGCCTAGTGTCACCCACGAACTTGCTTTTGATGAACTTCGTATCTCAAGCAACTTTGCTGCCACAGAGAGGCAACTTTGCTGCCACAGAGAGGCAACTTATAAAGTAGGCAACTTTCTGTTAGGTTGTGTACCATGATCCATATAAGTTGCCTAGTGTCAACTATGAAGTTGCTTTCGATGTTCATTTTTTTCTCAAGCAACTTTGGTGCCACGGAGAGGTAACTTTTGTATTACAGTAGGCAACTTCTGGTTAGGTTGTGTATCATGGTCAACTATCATCCTAATGTTCTTTTGAGTTGGCTATGATGACTACCAAATTGCCTAGCATCAGTTGTAAGTTGCCTACCATGACTACAAATGAATGTTGGTGCTACATGACCCACCTTGTTGCTTATTATGACTACCTATGAACTCAATGCTCTTATAAAGTTGGCTATCATGACCTCAAGTTGCTTAGCGTCACCTATGAAATCGCTTTTGGCGAAAAAATTCTGAAGCAACTTTCATTCCACGGAGAGGCAACTTTTGTATTAAAGTAAGAAAGTTTCGCTTAGGTTGTGTATCATGGTCACCTATCACCAACATATTCTTTTGAGTTGGCTACGATGAATACCAAGTTGCCAAGCATGACATATAAGTTGCCTGGTGTCAACTATCAAGTTGATGTCGACGATCTTTTTTTCTCTTAAACAACTTTGATGCCATGGAGAGGCAACTTTTGTATTACAGTAGGCAACTTCCGGTTAGGTTGTGTATCATGGTCATCTATCATCCTAATGTTCTTTTGAGTTGGCTACGATGACTACCAAATTGCCTAGCATCACTTGTAAGTTGCCTACCATGCTACCTATCAACGTTGGTGCTACATGACCCACCTTCTTGCTTATCATGTCGACCTATGAACTCAATGCTCTTATAAAGTTGGCTATCATGACCTCAAGTTGCTTAGCTCTCCTATGAAATTTCTTTTGACGAAAAAAAATTCAAGCAACTTTCGTGCCACGGAGACGCAACTTTTGTATTAAAGTAAGAAACTTTCGCTTAGGTTGTGTATCATGGTCACCTATCATCAAAATGTTCTTTTGAGTTGGCTACGATGAATACCAAGTTGCCTACCATCACCTATAAGTTGCCTACCAAGCTGCCTACCATCAGCTGTAAGTTGCCTACCATGACTACCTATCAACTTTGATGCTACATAACACACCTCATTGCTAGGGTGCCTATGATGGCTACATACCAAATCAAAGCTTTTATAAGTTGGCTATCATGAACGACAACTTGCCTAGCACCACCTATGAAGTTTTTTTTGATGAACTTTTTTTCTTGTCAGATAGACAACTTTGGTGGACGAAGAGGCAATTTTTGAATTAAGGTAAGAATCTTTTGGTTAGGTTATGTATCATGGCCGCCTATCAGTCTGTTCTTTTAGTTGCCTAATATGACTAACAAGTTGTCTAGCATCTCCTATAAGTTGTCTGCCGTGACTATCTATCAACTTTGGTGATACATGAAGCACTTTGTTGCAATGTTGCATATAGTGACTACCTATCAATTCGGTGCTCCCATAAGTTGGCTATCATGATCGTCAATTTGACTAGCATTACATGTTAAGTTGCCTTCGACAAACTATTTTTTTCGAGCAACTTTGATGCTATATTGAGCAATTTTGGTGCTACAGGAAGCAAATTTGTTGTTAAATTGCCTATTGTGATTATTATTAAACTAATGATTTTCTAATATGGCTATCATGACTCTCAAATGACTAACATCATTCTAAAGTTGCTCTTGATCAACATTTTTTCAACTCCGGGAGTTCAATTCCACAAATATTACAATACGCCACGACCTAGCAGCCAGGGGTTCAACTCCGGGAGTCGTCGCGTTTGACCTGGCTCTGGCATAGAGTTGATAGTGTTTGGAGCCGGAGCGTTAGTTAACAGGCCCTAAATTTCCTTTTGTCCTGTTTACATCACAAACAAAGACACATTAGCTTGCGTGAAGTTGTCTAAAAAATCCCAACCACAATGAAAATCAATGTTATTAATTTTCTCGTAGTAGTTCTAGTTCTAGGTCTAGTTCATGATGATTGTTAGAAGAAAAAAGAGACCTAAAATCTGCAAAAGCCTGCTCATTTCTTTCTACGTAGAATTGTGGTAATTACATTACATGTAGGCTCCCTTCCAAGATTCCTATCCACGACCATGTAGCGGACAAGGACTGACACAGAGAATCAACCTGTTAATTACGCGAGCAGTTTTGCCATGGCAGTCGAGCAAGATGTGGTTCCACCACAACGTCAGCCTCACTGTCTCGCTCGCCGTCGGCACGCCGCAGCAGAACGTCACCATGGTGCTCGACACCGGCAGCGAGCCGTCCTTGCTGCTCTACGCCAGGAACGATGTGATATCCTTATGCCCGAGGAGCTCGGCCACCTTCGTCGCCGTGCCCTACGCCTCCGCACAGTACCGCTCCCGTGACCTGCCGTCGCCTCCGGCCTGCAACGGGGCGTCGAGCAGGTGCAGCGTGCCGCTCTCCTACGCGGACGGGTCCTCCTCTGACAGCGCGCTCGCGACTGACGTCTCCGTCGTTGTGCGCGGCGTTCCGCTGCATTGCTTCCGCGTTCGACTCGTCCCCGGACGGCGTCCGGAGCGCCGGGCTGCTGGGCATGAACAGGGGCGCCCTTTCCTTCGTCTCGCGGGCCAGCACCCCACACTTCTCGTGCTGCATCTCCGGCCGCGACGACGCCGGCGTGCTGCTCCTCGGACTGCCACAGCGACCTGCCCACCTTCCGCCGCTCAATACACGCCCATGTACCAGCCGGCCCTGCCACTCCCGTACTTCGACCGCGTCGCCTACCCCGTCCAGCTCATGGGCATCCACGTCGGCGAGGAAGGGGATCGAGGCAACGAAATTGCAATCGTGCTGAGGATAGATAGCGACAGACTTTTTTTTCCTTATCGTTGGTTGCTTGCCTGTCGCGTAGCGGGTGTGCGCGTTTCAGTCAGATAGCACGTGTGCACTTTTTAGAATTTGGGGATGAAGAAATCCTAAGTTCGTGGACAGCTCAGGCTCCAAGAAACAGTCGCGGTAGCTGCTCAATGTTTTAAATAGCGGGCTATGAAAAATAGCGGCAGGCTTTTAAATCAACTATAGCGGGTTAAAGCAGGCTATAGCGGGCTATTTGTGAACGCGACCATTTGACGGCACCCCGCTAAAAAGGCTATCGCTATAGCCGGCTATTTAAAACTATGTAGCTGCTACGTACATCTGGTATGAAGACCAGGAAACCATCAAGGGTGAAAATATTAAGAGCATTGGGAATACCGTGTTTGCCATCCAGGCAATCATGATAAACCACACTCAGATGCCGAAAGATGTTTTACCTAGTGCAAGATGAGAAAAGCATTTGCCAGGGCATTATAAACTCACACCGATGCCACCTATTTTGAGGACGGAAGTGGCACGGTTGCTGTTGTGTTCTGTGAAACTGGTGGGCTAAAGCGGTCGCCCATCAATCACACTATGAATGCACAAACTGCAGAAACACTAGCAGTGAAACATGGTCTCAAGTTGCTCTTTGAAAGAGGATGCTCTAGAGTAACAGTGGAATTTGTTTGCCCAGAACTGCTTGATGCATGCAACAGTGAGTTCAAAATCTGGAGCCCTTAGGCCAACTCCACCGCACGACCTCTGAAGCCCTAGGCCAACTCCACCGCACGACCCTAAACGGACGTCCGTTTTATCCGGATTTCGTCCGTTTCGGGTGACAATAGAGACGAAAACGGACATGCGTGTCCGGTTTGGATTCGAGGCGCCCACCGTAGCGACCGACCCCAAAATGTCCACCTTCACTTTAGCGCCTCGTCCGCTCTCCACCACGCGCTCGCCATGCCCCCGCGCTAGCACCCTGCAGCAGCCCGTTGCGCCCGCTCGTGCTGTTCGCCGCCCGCAGCTGCCACCGCGCGCGCCCCCACCGGCCGCTGCGCGCGCCCAGGTCGCGCCCCACCTGCAGACTGCCGTCGTGCGCAGCTGC
>NC_041382.1:25719071-25735399 GCF_002162155.2 Triticum dicoccoides
TCCCGCGCGCCCTCCACCCCCGCCCGCGCCCACACCAACGCCAGCCGCGCCGCGCCGCGCGCCCGCCACGCCGCCAGTTGCGCCAAGGAGCACCTGCGTGCCGCGGAGGTGGCGTGCACCGACATGGGTGGTGTGTGGAGCAGGAGAGAGAGTAGAAAAGGTGAAGAGAGAGGATGGTGGGTCATGGGAGATAATAAAAGAGTGGATGACAAGTGGGTTAGGCCTCACATGCAGAGGACACGGCCTGGACGAGGAGGACGCAACAATCGTCCGCTCGTGTCCGTTTTTGACCCAAAGCCAGCCCAACTTTGCTCTCGGGATGGGGCGAAGCGGACACAAAACAGGCGTTCTTTTAGGATGGGGTCGCGCGCTGGGCCGTCTGGTGTGTCCGTTTTACCCCAAACGAACACACCCAGACAGGATAGGGTCGCGCGGTGAAGATGGCCTTACACGCCGATATTAATGGATTGCTTTGGGCTAGCACATGGAATTCCATCAATCTCCTTTTCAGCACTGCCTGCGGGAAGCTAATAAGTTAGCACATTTCTTGGCTAGACATGTTATGAGCAAGGTATCATGTATGAATGGGCAGATGAGGCCCTGAACTTTGTGTTATCACATGTACTCTATGATGTAACCTTGCCATCAGATGAATAAAGAGCAAGGAGGCTGTCCCTTCAATAAAAAGAATGTGATGCCGTCGAAGCTGAAAGTTTGAACAATATTGATTTGATGTCAATAAATTTTGGGAAGGGGTTGTATTTTTTTAGAACGAAAAAAGTGATATGTATCAGTGTAGCAAGAATCGCTTCACAAAAGAAAGTGCTCTATAGTGCCTCCCTCCGAATTGCACAGAGATCCATGCTAGATCATCACGTGCAGGTGCCACGCGGATGGCAGGGCCCATGCACCGACCACATCACCTTTCGGTCTCCTCCACCGTTTCCTACATTCCTCCTCCTTGCTCCAACAGGACAGTTACGCCAGCCATCGACGTCGTGGACGCTGCAAGCTTGTTCTCTCTCTCTCTCACACACACACACACACACACATCAATGTGCCGCACGACTGCATATGTATATGCAATTGCTAATGTTTCCAACTTTTTTATTAACACAGTATGGACGCAAGCGCTCGTATATACACGCATATATTTATCTCTATGAACGGACACATCCACACCCTATCATTACGAGAACCTCCGAGATACTGAGCCGACATATCATTTTAAGATTTTATGAAGTCACTGTATGCGCTTCGTAGTCGACGGGAACATCTTCTCCCAGTGAACGCATGTCGCTGAAAATTCTGAAATAAATCCAGAATAAATGCGTGCATCAGGACTTGAACTCTGGTGGGCTTCGGATACCTCTGTCTAGCTAACCATCCAACCATAGTTTGATTCGCTGTTTCCAACCTTTTGAGTAATGAAATTCAGGTGGGTGATTGTCCTTAGTTGTTTTCGCTAAAAAAGCTATGCCAGTAGAAAATTGTTAGAAAGTTCCTAAATATCGGCACATTTGGTATGATGGTTTCCAAAGGTGCGTCTTCGCGATGCAAAACACTTGCACGATTGCCGATCACCCTGGCAGCGTGGTGTCCTTGCTACCAACCATCTCAGTTTTAGTCGATGATATAAACCGTGTCAACCTCCCCTATGTCCATGTTGTTTCGAGAAGATAGACAAAGAAATATCTGAAACTTAGATGGTCCACAACAAAAATTTCTTTGTAATTTATCTGATTACCTCCTAAACTAGGTTTGTAACTTAGATTAGTTTTGTAAGTTAGCCAATTTCAAACTTGATCTACAACTTGGTACATGCCATGTGTAACTCACACATGATTCTACCCTTTATCACGATTACACAGACCAATACAATTGCTATATACACAGGAAAAATGGAATTTGCAGGACATCGGTGGTTCAGATCTTAGGAATAGGAGTCGGTTAGACCAAAATTCCGGGCCATGACATAACCCATGATCCACCATTATCAAATTTGTACACATGCAAATGCAGTTTATTTGAAATTTTATCGAATTTTAAATTTGGTATCAATCACGGTGAATTAATAGGTGCTATTTTACAGATTACGAGCTCACACTTTTGTAGATCCATGCCACTGACTGCATGCACCTGCTACCCGATTACATTTAGAAAGTCATCAGTAATGTCTTCAATCTTCCGTTCCAGCTTTACATGCATTCGTCCATCCATGCATTCTACCTACCGGCCTTCAAGTTCCGTAATGATCATCTGGAAGTTGCCAGACGTGTCCTCCTGTACGTCGAGAAGGTCGGCAGGAGTGCTCGCTGGCATGCAGACGACCGGTCGAAATGGCCGCCCCGGCACCTGTTGCTGTGACAGCATGGGGATCACAACAGCCATTTGCGGCCGTTGGCTCGGGCTCTCTTGGACGCACAACAACCCTACCTGGATGCATGTCGCCGCCTGCTCTAGCTCCGCCGGGTTGCAGTCATCGCGCACAGTTGGGTCAAGGAGCTTGAGGCTTTTGTTTTCTTCAAATAGCTTCCATGCCTGCAATTTCATTTTCTTTTTTGTCAAGGTCAGCAAGTTTGAGACTTGGCCGTGTAGGCACGGAATTTCAAATTAGGATCACATAAATCTCTTTTTTTTCGGTTGCATGAAAGGTAAATTGATTGATTACATGAGCTATGAGGTTGAAATTTCGTTGGTTCCTCCTCCCACTGACGATCTCCAGCAACAACACACCAAAGCTGTACACATCCTGCATGAATGATACCATGCCGTCCATGGCGTACTCCGGTGCCATGTAACCACTGTCATCGCATGACACCATACAAAAACCCTCAGAAAATCCAGCTATAGAAATAAACATTCGATGTAAATTAAAGTACTTGACCATTGCTTCGGTTATGCAAAGTTGTAGTTCTTACTATGTCCCAACAATTCTTTCCGTGACGGTAGAATCCTGGTTGTCGCTGATGCTGCTGAACAGCTTTGCGATTCCGAAATCCGATATCTTGGCGACCATCTCTCCATTAAGGAGAACATTGGCCGCCTTGAGATCTCGGTGGATCATAGTGTGCCTCGAGTCCTGGTGAAGGTAGAGAAGCCCTCTGGCAACGCCAAGGATGATGTCCATCCTTGTCTTCCAGCTCAAAGTGGCACATCTCCTCAGATCTGTTTGTGATTTTGCATAATTGAATTTTTCGAGTTGAG
Organism: Triticum dicoccoides; assembly: GCF_002162155.2. NCBI lineage: Eukaryota > Viridiplantae > Streptophyta > Magnoliopsida > Poales > Poaceae > Triticum > Triticum dicoccoides. The sequence goes on from NC_041382.1 coordinate 25,722,279, forward strand.
TTCTGACGGTACAAATGGTGGTAAGAGTTTTGCTAAACGGGGTAAAAAGACACGCACCAAAGATGAAGTTGTCCAAGCTCTTGTTACTCATGTACTCGTAGACGAGTATCCTGTCAGAGCAATGGATGCAGCAGCCAAGCAGGCGTACAAGGTTGCGATGTTGCAGCCTGGCAATGAGGTCCACCTCATTCTTGAACTCTTTCAGGCCTTGCACTCTGTTGTCAGTTGACAACTTCTTCACTGCAATTTCCTGGCCATCTTGCATTTGACCCTGGTAAATTTCAGTTATTCTCTCAACATGCAACCTCCCATCTCACCATGTCATGCATGTCGTACAAAGAAATGATTGGAGTTGGTGCTAGAAATTAATTGTTGGGATCTGGACTAAAGAGTGAAAGTAGGAATTGAAGACGACAAGACATCATATAAGTATTAGCTGTATGGTCCTCTATTCTCAAATACAATAGCAGAATTTTATCGGAAAATTCTACATTGCTACTAGGCATTATGGAGATGGGTCTAAAACTAGTCGTAGTGGGAGATAGTGTCATGCATATGACACTTGTCTATGTTACTACCTTTATAGTGCAAAGTAACATAGAAATAGTATCATACATGATTGTATTTATTAGACTGTAGACTCATTTTACCTTAGCAGCGTTATGTTACAGTAACATATTATGTCTCTCCAAATACCTCTCTACTCATTAACTACATGCTACATAACCAAATTTGTGTTGGAATTCACTACGTTACTAGCTAAGGCTAGTCGTAATGGAAGTAACTTAGATAGTAACATAATGTAATTCAAGAAAATTTTGCTTACGTGGCATATAGTTAATGAGAGGAGAGGTGCTTAGAGTAACATAATATGTTACTGTAACATAACGCTTTCCGAAAAAGGATGAGTCTACAAGCTAATAAATGAAGCCATCTATGACACTACTATTATGTTAATTTACACTATAGTGCTAGTAACTTAGACTTGTGTTATATGTATGACACTAGTATAAGATACTCTCCACTATGACCAGTCTAAGTTACTCCCACTATGACCAACCTATGAAAATGAAAGAGATGGAATACCATATATTAATCCGACTTGAGATATTTTTTAATTAATGTATTATCTTTTATTTATTGCTAAAATTTCTCTAGCTGTTAAGTGATAACGTAATACAACTTTTATTCAGTGCAGTAACAAACTACATGTCTCTTAGCATCTAGATACCAACTCGCTGGCAGTCATCTGCTTGTCATAAAAGTACTACATAAGTGGTAGTACTATCTACCTATTGTTTATACAACCACGAGAAATTTCATTTATGATTGACATAGATGGATTGTAATATTTCAGTGTGTAAAGCAATATCACCTTGTAAACAATGCCGAAGCCACCACGCCCAATTTCTTTCTCGGGACAGAATCCACCGGTGGCGGCTCTGATGGTTTCGAAATCGTACATCGGACATTCACCTCTCATGATGTCATCAAACATGGTATCTGTAAAAATAGAGAAGGAAGCTACAAGACATGAACAAGAGGGCAAGCAACAGTTTCAGATTATCCTTCTGAAACACACCAAAGACTATCACCTTCCTTGTTGTGTCGGACCTTTCTCCAAATCAGGAAGCCAGGCAATAGCAAAAGCAACAGAACTCCTATTATCACTGTTGTGATAATCGCGGCAAACTTCCTAGTCTTGGCTGGCTTTGGCGTAGTGTCTGCATCAAGTTAAATGCATGAAAATTGTGGGATCCATGAGTAACAGTAAGATGCACCGGTCGTAATGTGTGAGCTTGACATGTTTGTCCGGGTAGGTGACTGACAAGGACACATCAGTGACTGAAAATATCATTAGCTAAACGTGAAAGGGTACGTTTGTTTAGCTATAGATCCAAGGTAAATTGTTTTCCATCAACTATGTCCTATTTAGATAAAAATGAAAAATATTATACCATCATTCAAATGTGAAATTTTATGATTTTAAGTAGTATTGTTGGCTGGAGACTGTATCTTCTTTTAGCAATTTATTCTATACTTCTCGAAATTTCCATTAAGCCCTTATTTATGAATAAAAATAATATGATATTTATGGCTCAATTCGACATGATTCCGCTCTTGCATCAACATTCCACGGGTTAAAAGAATTGTCTTAACAAAATCTTACAAGAATTGGTTTTGGCGATCTATTCACCATCAATTGATCCATGCAAACAACCGAGCGAGAGAGGCTGCGTTACACTGATACTATCACCTAGTTCAGTTCCATAAGTTTCTTTGGATGTGCATGTCGACCGGGTGAGTCATGGACCTGAAAATTCCAGGTCTTTCGTATGTCCTTTTCCCCTTACGCCTACAAAAATGGATGTATATGCCACTGGTCACAACACACGCTAGACAAACCAAGACGGAGGATAAATCCATGCATCCATGAATAGTCACAATGATTTTTATTTGAGGGAATAGTCACACTGATTTGTTTTTTGAGGGAATAGTCACACTGAATTTTCAGTGTGCTGAATACGCTGCATATCTCCATGCCGGAATTGATTGGCGGGATAAAAAACAGAGTCAAACAAGAGCATCGAACAAGACTGGTACTTCAGTTCTTAGTGTACTTTGTGTCACTACGCCTAGTAGACAGAGAAGAATAGAATGGACACAGTGACGACATCGACCCAATTTATTTGGGAAAAATCCTACTTGGTCAAACTGATTTGGCTCAATTCGTATTTTTTTTTGATTTGGTTCAATTCGTATTTACTTCTAAAAATAATCTTAACTTTGGGAGTACATGTTATTTCGTTGCGTGGTCTAGTTTCATGTCATACCCAAGTCGTAGAATGTTTTATGTACGTTTGGGGCGCCACGGTTGCCAGGGACGATGGCAGCGTGACCAGATCGGCGGCGGTGCGGTCGGATCTGGGCTCGGGCGTGAGCTTGGTCTCCGGGTCACGGTCGGCGTGATGGCGAGTGCGACACGTCGGCAGTTGGACGGATCTGCAGGATTCCATCTTTGTTTGGTCCTTGACAACCCGGACAACTCCGGGGGAAACCCTAGATCTCTATGGGATCGAGCGATGGCGGTGCTTTTGCACCGTAGTCCCACTTTAGGGCATCGTTTTTTAGTTTGCTACGGTCGAAGGAACCAGCGAGGCCGGCGGCGTACGCCCGGTGACACAACTGCCGACGAAAATTGCACCGACTATGGTCATGGCGGACGATGGCGGTGTCTTTGATGTCGTTTCCTTGTCGAGGCATCGTTGTTGCAGTTGGCGTCATCAGGCTCGGGATGCTCCGGGCGAAACCATAGATCTGGGTCTCCCGGATCAGAAGATGATGGCGTTCTTAGTAGCGCTTTCCCTCATGGGGGCGTCGTTTTGGAGCAAGTGATGGCTGGAGGTGACAAGAGGAGGAGCAGTGCTTCATCACACACATTGATGGTGTCAGATCTCGATGGCATGGCGCTCTGGAGATTAGGCGTCTGATGTGCGATGATGGACTCGCACGGAGGAGGTCGACGTTGTCTGGCATCGTGGTGGCGTCGGTGGCAGCTAGACAGGGCAAGGTTCGTGCAGCAGTACAACTCTAAAGATGGATTGGTGGCAGGTGGCTGCGGCGGCCTCATACCCGGCAGGCGTCTTGGTTGAGGAGCACGCCGGACTAGTGGGTGCCCATAACCGGCAGGCGTCCTGGTTGGGACCTCAGATCTTAAATGTTAGGTTTGGCTGCGAGGTCTGTTTGGTACCAGGCCCAGACTATCAGCAATCCTTCATCAATTGGATAGGAGTAGCGACACTTTTGTTGTCTAGATGGTGGCTTTACTCTTACTGTTGTATGACTTTGTAAAATCTTGTGAGAATAATTAATAAAGTGGCTCTATGCATCATGCAGATGCAGAGGCTGGGGTCCTCCTCTATTTAAAAAAAACATTTGGCATTGTGAGTTGTACCTGTGTGCGTGTATTGTAGAGTGATGTGTGTTTCTTTAAAAAAATGATGTTCATTGCCATGTCCTAGACAAGTTTGAATGGAGTCGGATGAATATAGGTCTACTAGCTAGTAAATTCGTAAGTTTTCGTCGGACAAAATCCAACAGTTATCATGTGTTCCAACTAACAAGCATTGGTCTATGAAAAATGAACACTTGGCGAAGGAAAAGCAGAGAGACCTTTCAAAAAGAAAAGCAGAGAGAACCACAAGGATTTACCTAGGTCGGACGTTGCCAGCCTGACGAAGAGATCCTGCCCGCCGTTGAGGAACCGCGTGTCCATCAGCTCGGCGAACCACTGGATGCACCCGCTCCCTCCACCGCGGATGTCCGACGCGGCGTACGCTGTGCAGAAGCAGTTGCGCAGGCACCGCCAGCCGCACTCCTCGAGCGAGGCGCCGTTGTCCACGCTGCTCCCGTGCGTCTCCGGCAGCTTCACGCCGCGCAGGGTGTAGAAACCGTCCGCACCGCCGCCCTCGCACTGCAGCGGCGTGCTGCGGACGCACCCGCCGGAGGGGTTCCGCATGCGCCACTCCGCCGGCGACCTTGGCCGGAACCCACTGATGCAGCCGCACATCAGGGCGTCCACCACGCTGCACACGCCGAACGCGCCGCACGCGCCGTAGCTGTCGCACTGGTCCCTCGGCCCCGACCAGAAGACGTTCCACGCGCCCAAGGCGCGGTCCCAGACCATGCGATGTATCACGCCGGACTCGTCCAGGAACACGCGGGACGGCGGCGAGCCGGCGTAGGCGTGGTACATGTAGGAGACCTCGTCGACGGTGTCGGTGAACTGGAACTCGAACATGCCCTTGTAGGTCCCCATCTCCGGTATGCCGCTGAACCGCACCCCGTTCCACGGTCCGGTCCGGTACGTCTTGCGTCCCTTCCTCCAGGCGTGGAACTCCGGCGAGCCCCGCGTGTCCATCACGAAGCGGAAGTCGCCGGCTGACGGGTCGTCGGCGCCGCGCCACGACGAGAGGGACCACACGGCCCCGGTCTTGATGCTCTCCCCGATCCGCATCTCCGGGACGAACGTGTTGGTCGGGTGCTCGAAGCTCTGCCACACCACGGCGCCGGCATCGTCCGCGAGCACGAGGTTGCCGCTGTCGTCGAGCTGCGCGACCGCCGCGGTCGCGGCCGAGGACGAGGAGTTGGATGACCATACTGTTTCGTTGTTGCTGGCCGCGTCGAGGAGGACAAGGTCTCCTTGGCCGCTGAGCGCGAGAAAGCCGGACGACGAGGCGTTGAGCGGGCGGTCGCGGTTGGCGACCCAGATGACGGCGGCCGGGTTGACGGTGAACCATATGCCGAGGAACCACTTGTTGTTGACGGCGGGGAAGAGGCCGAGCTGGAAGATGTCTCCCGGCGAGACCAGCCTCTGGTCGCCGCCGATGGCACTCCGCCGCGTCAATGTGTTGTCGGCGGCGACCCCCGAGGCTGTCAGAAGCAGAACGGAGATAACAGCGAGGAAGAGTCTCATGATCTCCCAGCTGAATACGGAGACCACGGCTTCACTGAGAGTCAGTGCATTTGTTCCCAAGTCTCAGTCTCATATCCTAATAGACTACCCGGAATTCCAAGAATGTTCTGCAGGAACGAATCAAAATGAAGAATAATGCATGGACCGAACGTTCTGTTGGCATTTAGAAGTTATTCTCAGATGCAGCAATCGGGAAGACTTAGTCAGAGAACTCTTGCTGACTGACATGCGATTAATTTGACCATTTTACACTATCTAGAACTTGCTGTTTATTAGTATTATTTATCTCTATTATTAAAACGAAACGTTTCGATCCGGTGCACCGGTCGAACTTTCCGTCGGACTCGCGCGCCACGCTGGCTCACGCGACACGGAAACAACCATCCCGCGCGAGACACATGTATATGGTGGGTCCCGCATGACTTTTCCTTCTTTTCTTCTACCTCCAGCCCATCACAACTCTGCTCCTCCACACCTGCCCCACGCTGGTCGCATCCTTCAGAAACTCTCTCACCCGGCGGCGAGTGCTCGCGTGCGACGGCGCCTAACGCCGCCTCTCCTTCATGGCCGGCGAGCCCCTTTCCCATCGTCCTTCCCAATCCGTATCCCTGCTAGCTCCCCATGGCCATGGCCGTCTGCAACTTTCGGATCTCAGCCATGGCCTCCGCCCAACTACGGCTCCGAGTCGCCGCCGGCGAAGCTACGGGGATTATCAGGGCGCGGCAACCAGAGCTGCAAGCCTGCAACCACGGGCACACGATGGATGGCGAGGACGGGGCGGCGCTGGTCCTAGCAAATCTAAACGTCGCAGTTTTTTGCTACATGCTTCAACCGGCAAAACATTTTGCTACAACCGGCATAGCGTTTTGCTACAACCGCGTCATGTTTTGCTACAACACATAGCCAGCGTCGCGGTTTTGCTACAACTAGCATCGCTTTTTGCTACAACTAGCATCACGTTTTGCTACATCCATCACGACCGAGCTGCAACCCGCGACGGTGAACGACGACTTTTTGCTGCAAGTGTGGTAGTTTTTTGCTACATCCGGCAACGACTTTTGCTACATCCATTCTTTTTCTAGACGTAGCGGCTGCTACCTGCAATGACGAGCTACACCCGGCGACGATGGTGACTGACTTTTTTTGCTGCAACCGTTGTATCCGTTTGCTACGACCGTGCAATAGAAAGCGGCAACGGGTGGCCATGGGAGCTGCATGCCAGCGGTTACGTTGACGTCGGGCTGCAACCGACGGCAACAAGAGCTGCATCCAGCGGAGCTGCAACCGGCGAATGGTGTTGCCGGAGCCGCGACCATCACCAGCATGGGGGAGCTGCAACCCACCGGCGAACTTTTTGCTGCATGCGTGGATCTGGCGAGATCCATGAGAGAAGACGGCGGCGACCGGCAGCGAGTGCAGCATCCAGCAGCGCGGGAGCGGCGGAGAGAGGGGGCGCAGGTGAAGGGCGTGGTTGCTGGCGGGCCAGGAGGACGTGCAGGTGAGCAGCGCCCTCGCTTCGTGCGGAGAGGAAGAAGGGGAGGGGAAGTCAACGCCCAGATCAGAACGGCTGCTCGCTGGATCGTACGGTTGGGGCTGGACCGGCCGAACCGTTTGGGCCGGCGCACCGGCGCCTAGCGTCGCCCATTATTAAAAGGGTGTTAGTACGTTTTCCTAATATCTTTCCCCAGTTTTTTCCCCTCCCAACGCCCCTTTTTTAATCTGAATAGATGCCGCATGAAATAAAAACCAACATAAAAAGAGTAACTTAAAATAATCTAGACCAACTTAGTAGCTTATCAAACCACATCCTGCATTAAATTAATCAAATCAAATGAAATTTTTGAAAATATCAACTAAATCAAAATATTGCCGTCTTCCCCTGCCCATGCCCAAATCAAATAAAATCTTACCAAAACCTCAACTGAATCAAGTCCTTGCACCCATACTGAAATCAAATTCGATCATACCAAAATTTGGGATATGATGGTGTAAGGTATATGTCGGACAAAATTAATATTGAACCACTAGATGCAATTAATTAGCTAGTAAGTGCTAATTGTCACTATCAACACATGTGGCCTGATTTCAACCTATGGTCAGAGAACTCTTGCTTACTGACACCTTATTAATTTGACCGTTCTACGCTAGCTACAAATGCTGAAATTATTATTGTTTATGTAAGTACGTACCAAAGAGGCCCTCTCAAATGCGTAGGCTAGAATTTAAATAAGTGAAGTTACAAATGTAATATATCAGCCTTTAATCATGAGAACTTGTTACTTGATTTGAAAAAAGAGAACTTATAACAAAACGTGGTAACCATTATTTTGCTTGTGTAAGATATGTTAGGTTTATTTAAGACCGGTGATGCTAGAACTTGGCGCAAACGATCACTTTGGTGCTAGAAGTTGTAGTGTACATCGAAGTGGTGCAAAAACTTGGCTTTGACGTGCAAATATAGTGCTTATATTGTTTGTATACGAAATCGATGTTGACTAGGCGCGTGGGGCCCACTGTCAACCACTGGATCGGGAGAAGGGGGCGCGTGCACTAGTAGAAAAGGGGGCAATGGTCTAGGCCGGGTCAGCCCATTAGTCCCGGTTCAGTCTAGAACCGAGAACCATGGGGGCATTGGACCCGGTTCGTGAGCCCAGGGGGCCGGCCGGGCCATGTGGGCCATTGGTCCCGGTTCGTCTGGACCTTTTGGTACCGGTTGGTGGGACGAACCGGGACCAATGGGCCTCGCTCCTGGCCCACCACCATTGGTCCCGGTTGGTGGCTTGAACCGGGACCAAAGGCTCCCCTTTAGTCCCGGTTCATGCCACCAACCGGGACCAATGAGGTGCCTATATATACCCCTCGCGTAAGAGCAGAGCACACTGCTCAGTTTTTTCTGGCCGAGGGGGAGAGGGCTTGGTGGTGCTCTAGCTCACCTCTTATGCACACAAGGTGTTCGATGGAATGCCCGAGCCACACTACTTAAGCTTTCTCCTCTCCAAACTCGACCTCCAAGCTCCATTTTCCTCAATATTTATCTAGGTTTAGCGGTCCGCCACACCTTCGTCTTCACCGCCGTCGATCACCCGCGCCGAGCTCATCGCCGGCACCACCGTGGTGAGCCTCTTGTTCTTATCTTCTTTCTGAAAGGAAAAAATATTCTTACTTGTATGTTTACATAGATACTTGTATTATTTTCTTACTTTTATTATTTCATCTTATATAGTGCGATGGTTTTGGTATCCGCCCCGTCGGCCCTCGTCCTGTCTACGATTCGGATGTGGTATATATATTATCTTTATAACTATTGGTTCATTTATTGTTTATGAAAATTATGCCGACCAACGTGACATAGATTTTATTTATCTAGGATGTATGTGAACCGGAAATTCCAACCAACCCTATTGTCGAGAGGTTAAATTTAGTTGAAGAAGAAAACAATTTCTTGAAGAAAAAAATAAAAAAAATTGAGGAGGAGAAGATGATATTGGAGTTGCATGTTGTGGATGTCGTCGATGATCACAAGATCAAGATGGATGCAATGCGCTTGAAGATGAGAAAGATTAGAAAGTATGCCATTCGTACCGAGGCTTGGTATCATTATGCTGTTGGATCAATTGTTACCTTGGTTGCGATTATGATCGCATTTGTTTTCGCATTAAAATGTTTTACATAGTTTCAATGTATGGTTTAATTAATTAGATGCTCTGGAGAGCTATATGTTGTTAGATGAGAACTATGTACGTACTTTGATTTTAATGTGACGATGAACTTCTATTAATTTGGACACTTAATTATATATAATGCACGCAGATGAACCGACAATGGATGTATGGTGACAGACACACCTCCGAGTACATTAAGGGTGTGCATGAGTTTCTTGATGCGGCTGAGGCAAACAAGCAGAATGGTTTTATGTGTTGTCCATGCACTGAATGTGGGAATACGATGTCTTACTCTAACAGGAAAATGCTTCACTCCCACCAGCTTTACAAGGGTTTCATGCCACACTATAATGTTTGGACGAGGCACGGAGAAATAGGGGTTATGATGGAAGACGGCGAAGAAGAAGAGTACGATGACAACTATGTGCCCCCTGAATTCGGTGATGCTGCAACGGGGGGAGCTGGTGAAGATCAAGAGGAACCAGACAATGTGCCCAATGATACTGCAACGGGTGAAGCTGCTGAAGATCAAGAGGAACCAGACGATGTGCCTGATGATGATGATCTCCGCCGGGTCATTGTCGATGCAAGGACGCAATGCGAAAGTCAAAAGGAGAAGCTGAAGTTCGATCGCATGTTAGAGGATCACAAAAAGGGTTGTACCCCAATTGTGAAGATGGCAACACAAAGCTCGGTACCATACTGGAATTGCTGCAGTGGAAGACGGAGAATGCTGTGCCTGACAAAGGATTTGAGAAGCTACTGAAAATATTGAAGAAGAAGCTTACAAAGGATAATGAATTGCCCGACAGTACATACGCAGCAAAGAAGGTCTTATGCCCTCTAGGATTGGAGGTGGAGAAGATACATGCATGCCCTAATGACTGCATCCTCTACCGCGGTGCATACAAGGATCTGAACGCATGCCCGGTATGCGGTGCATTGCGGTATAAGATCAGACGAGATGACCCTGGTGATGTTGACGGCGAGCCCCCCAGGAAGAGGGTTCCTGCGAAGGTGATGTGGTATGCTCCTATAATACCACGGTTGAAACGTCTGTTCAGAAACGGAGAGCATGCCAAGTTGATGTGATGGCACAGTGAGGACCGTAAGAAAGACGGGAAGTTGAGAGCACCCGCTGACGGGTCGCAGTGGAGAAAAATCGAAAGAAAGTACTGGGATGAGTTTGCAAAGGACCTAAGGAACGTATGGTTTTCTTTAAGAGCGGATGGCATTAATCCTTTCGGGGAGTAGAGCAGCAATCACAGCACCTGGCTCGTGACTCTATGTATGTATAACCTTCCTCCTTGGATGTGCATGAAGTGGAAGTTCATTATGATGCCAGTTCTCATCCAAGGCCCTAAGCAACCCAGCAACGACATTGATGTGTACCTAAGGCCATTAGTTGAAGAACTTTTACAGCTGTGGAATGGAAAGGCGTAGGTACGTGGGATGAGCACAGACAGGAGGAATTTAACCTTAAGGCGTTGCTGTTCGTAACCATCAACGATTGGCCCGCTCTCAGTAACCTTTCAGGACAGACAAACAAAGGATACCACGCATGCACGCACTGTTTAGATGACACTGAACGTATATACCTGGACAAATGCAGGAAGAATGTGTACCTGGGCCATCGTCGATTTCTTCCGACCAACCATCAATGTTAAAAGAAAGGCAAGCATTTCAAAGGCGAGGCAGATCACAGGAAGAAGCCCTCCATGCGTACCGGTGATCACGTACTTGCTATGGTCAATGATTTACACTACGTAATCTTTGGAAAGGGTCCCGGTGGACTAGCTGTTCCGAATGACGCTGAGGGACACACACCCATGTGGAAGAAGAAATCTATATTTTGGGACCTACCCTACTGGAAAGACCTAGAGGTCCGCTCCTCAATCGACATGATGCACGTGACGAAGAACCTTTGTGTGAACCTGCTAGGCTTCTTGGGCGTGTATGGGAAGACAAAAGATACACCTGAGGCACGGGAGGACCTGCAACGTTTGCACGAAAAAGACGGCATGCTTCCGAAGCAGTATAAATGTCGTGCCAGCTACGCTCTTACGAAAGAAGAGAAAGAAATCTTCTTTGAATGCCTGCTCAGTATGAAGGTCCCGACTGGCTTCTCGTCGAATATAAAGGGAATAATAAATATTCCAGAGAAAAAGTTCCATAACCTAAAGTCTCATGACTGCCACGTGATTATGACGCAACTGCTTCCGGTTGCATTGAGGGGGCTTCTTCCGGAAAACGTCTGATTAGCCATTGTGAAGCTATTTGCATTCCTCAATGCAATCTCTGAGAAGGTGATCGGTCCAGAAATCGTACCAAAGCTAAGGAGTGATGTGGCGCAATGTCTTATCAGTTTCGAGCTGGTGTTCCCACCATTCTTCTTCAATATCATGACGCACGTCCTAGTTCATCTAGTTGACGAGATTGTCATTCTGGGGCCCGTATTTCTACACAATATGTTCCCCTTTGAGAGGTTCATGGGAGTTCTAAAGAAATATGTCCGTAACCGTGCTAGGCCAGAAGGAAGCATCTCCATGGGCCATCAAACAGAGGATGTCATCGGGTTTTGTGTTGACTTCATTCCTGGCCTTAAGAAGATAGGTCTCCCTAAATCGCGGTATGAGGGGAGACTGACTGGAAAAGGCACTCTTGGAAGTGACTCAATAATATGCAGGGACGGATATTCCTGGTCTCAAGCACACTACACAGTTCTACAGAACTCTACCTTGGTGACCCCGTATGTCGATGAACACAAGAACAGTCTGCGCTCCAAACACCCGGAGCAGTGTGACGACTGGATTACATGTGAACACATCAGGACTTTCAGCAGTTGGTTGGAAACACGTCTCAGAGGTGACAACACTGTTTGTGATGAGCTGTACTTGTTGTCCAGGGGACCATCTTTGACTGTATTGACTTACAAAGGATACAAGATAAATGGGAATACATTTTACACGATCGCCCAAGATCAAAAGAGCACCAACTAATATAGCAGTGTCCGCTTTGATGCAGCAACTGAGAGCGGAAAGGACACATATTATGGTTACATAGTGGACATTTGGGAACTTGAGTACGGACCCGATTTTAAGGTCCCTTTGTTTAAGTGCAAATGGGTCAATCTGTCTGGCGGTGCGGTACAGGTAGACCCACAGTACGGAATGACAATAGTGGATCTGAAAAATCTTGGGTACACTGACGAACCGTTCGTCCTAGCCAATGATGTGGCACAGGTTATCTATGTGAAGGACATGTCTACCAAACCAAGAAAAAGAAAAGATAAGGAAGCGAATACATCATACGATGAGCCAAAGCGCCACATAGTTCTTTCAGGAAAAAGGAACATCCTGGGAGTGGAGGGCAAGACAGACATGTCTGAAGATTATGAAAAGTTTCATGAAATTCCTCCCTTCAATGTCAAGGCTGACCCAAGCATCCTGATAAACGATGAAGATTATCCATGGTTACGGCGCAATAAGCAAATGACACAAGCGAAGAAAAAGTGAAGACTTTCTCCCGCAACTATTATGATGATACCATGCCAACTTTGTAACACACGAGTATGCTATGCCAACTTTTTCAGAGTTCATTTGAAAACTATGAGTTTAGGTCGAATTTTCTCTATAGGTGCATTTATGTTCATTTTTTTAGTAAAGTTAATCACAAACTTGTGATTCAAACAAATTTTGAAGAATTCAATTTTTAACTATTCAAATTTGAAAACTAATGGCACTAACAGAAAGTTTATAATTTTTCTAAAACTAATGGCACTAAAAGAAAGTTTATCATTTTGCTGACCTAAAAGCAAAAATAATTAAAAAATAAAGGAAAAAACAAAAGAAAATAAATAATACAGAAAACAAAACAAAAAAACTGGAGAAAAATAAAAATAGCAACAATAAATATTTTGTTGTATGTAGAAACAAAATAAAATAAATAAAGCAACGAAGAAAACAAAAAAACAAAAAAAGTTT
>NC_041382.1:25735916-25741565 GCF_002162155.2 Triticum dicoccoides
GACACTAACAGAAAGTTTATAATTTTGCTGACCTAAAAGCAAAAAGAATTGAAAAATAAAGCAAAAAAACAAAAGAAAATAAATAATACAGAAAACAAGACAAAAAACTAAAAAAAATAAAAATAGCAACAATAAGTATTTTGTTGTAAGTACAAACAAAATAAAATAAATAAAGCAACAAAGAAAAAAACACTAAAAAAGTGTTTTCAAATTTGAAAACTAATGGCACTAACAGAAAGTTTATAATTTTTGTGACCTAAAAGAAAAAAGAAATCACTAAAAACTATAAGTATTTAGTTCTAAGTACAAATGAAAAAATAAATAGCAAAAAAGAAAAAAATGCCTATAATATTTGTTATGACTAACTAAAATTACCAAATTGAGTATAATGATAAAACACTGTAATATTAAATAGCAGGAAAAATAATGACTCAAAAATCATTTTTTATAGTAAAGTTATTCATAAACTAGGGATTCACACAAATTTTAAAAAATTCAAATTTAAACTATTCAAATTTTAAAACTAATGGCACTAACAGAAAGTTTATAATTTTTGTGACCTAAAAGAAAAAAGAAATCACTAAAAAAACTATAAGTATTTAGTTCTAAGTAGAAATGAAAAAATAAATAGCAAAAAATGCCACCTACTGGGCAGCACGACCTGTATAAGACTAGAAACTCAACCATGGGCCAGGATTTACGCCCGCAGCAGGCCCAGTAGGCCCACAGGCATTGCAATGTCTCATTAGGCCCGTAAGCCTGTAGTTCAGAGGACTTCGATAGGGAACACAGAGCAGGGCTTATAAACAGGTGCGGGAGCTCTTCAGCTAGCGAGGTGGGACTAAACTCCAACCACCGCGCCAGCGCAAGGCGATTGGTCCCGGTTGGTGCCACCAACCGGGACCAAAGGCCACAATATTTGTGGAGCAGTGGCCTTTGGTGGCACCAACCGGGACCAATAGGCATCCAGGCGTCAGCATTTCTGTGGCTGGGTTTTTTGTTTTTTTGAAGGGGGGGGGGTTTGGGGGGTTAATTTAGGTGTTTCATATATTGTGTTAGCTAGCTATAATTAATAGAGAGAAGTGTCCTCTCTTATGTCCGTGCTTGGTCGATGCTACATACTATACATACGTACAGAGAGGACTAGACATGCTACCTAGCTAGTAAGCAAATGAAGGAAACAGAAGATCGTCATGAACATATATGCATACAGAGAGAAGTGATATCGACCACCTCTCCTTCTCCGAGAGATTAGTCGAACAACAAGTTCTCGTATATCTATCCGACACTACCGGCTACATATATACAATAATTATATCTTACAAATATAATCATACGGACTCATGGTCCACATAGTATTCTCCGTCTTTAGGGATCACGTGGTCAAGAAAGAATGCCGCCAATTCCTCTTGAATTGCTCGCATGCGAGCTGGTGCTAGGAGTTCATCCCGCTTCCGAAACATCTAATTTAAAGAAGGGGGTCAATACATATATATATGAATGAATGAAACTCAACACAAATGATGGTAATAAAATAAAATTGTGAATGTTGTTATTTACGTACTTCATATTGTTCGTCAGTGTAGCCCCGCTCACAGGTCGTGTGGCGGATGGACTCGCAAACGTAGTATCCACAGAAATCATTTCCTTGTTCCTGCCACAACCACTTTACAAGAAATAGAGGTCAATCAAACTGATAAGCAAGAATGCCAAATGGTATTGATGAAACTAGCGCTTGAATCAATAGGAGATGCGCGGAACATGCTACTATAGTACTTAATTTCGGGTGTCTAAATTGCAGCTTCTTCGGGAGTCCTGGAGAGTTTTTGGAGAATTTTTTCCAAACCCTGCCAGACAAAGAAAACAATTACTTGATATATCAAGAAATGAACAAAGTTGCTGATATGGTGGATAATGATCGATTTAACTTACTTCTCGAGCATTTGAGTCATGTCTGCATAGTCCTGGGGATCTTTTCGTCTTGAGTCTAAGACGGTTACTAGTCCCTGCTCAAGCTTAATCTCTAGGAGAATATAGTGGTAACTGCACACGCATGCATAACTCATCAATTACATTACTATAACCTTGACTAATATATAAGGGAAACTGAATACGCACAAGACAGTAACACTCACTTGGAGTTGTATGGAAAGAGTATTATATCTTTGTTTTCTTTTATTACGAATGATCGTAGCAAGTTGGCCTCGGTATCTGCGGCATGAAATTTAACCTGAGTTGCACCTATGAGATATGTGTTAATGAACCCAATATCACCGACTTGTCTTTTCTTCAATTCGGCGATCTTCAATCTGCATAATATATTGAGGATGATTATAAATATATGCAATTAAAGAGCTGAGCTATATAGAGAGACTTAATGACAGAAGTAGTACTACTTACAGACAGTAGCAGGCGACCGTTGTTTTATCGAGGGCCAATTGATTGAAAAACTGAAAGAACTCCTCAAATGGAACAGGCAACAGTTCAATTCCAACGAGGTCATGCTCCTTTTTAACTTTCACATACAAAGTACTCCTCCCCCAGAGTCTCTGCAGATTTTCAAGTACCAATCATGCAATCTTCGCATCATCGTTGATAGAGATCTTTCATCTTTGACGAGAGGCTTCCCGTACTTGTATCTTTGTATCTGCACCTCCATGAAATCATAATGTACATCGTCGGGCAGGTAATCGTCAATATTGCTATAACCGGGCACCATCCTCGGATCATCAGCGACGTTGTCGCTAGGCACCTTGAGCGGGGGGCACGATTGCTTCGCTTGTTCGCCGAGCTGAGCAATTTGTTTCCCAGCTCGTCGTTCTTTCAGCCTTTGATCACTGAAAGTACTTCCCGACCGCTCTGCTTCGGCAAATTCCTTTCCAATAATATGGTTATAGTTTCCTTTCGGCGGAGACTTGGGTGGTTTTGTCAGGGCAGCCAGAGTGCGCTTCGCTTTCACCGAATCTACCTTCTCCTCCAGAGGTGGATGTTTCTTTGCTTTCACCCCTTCAAAGTAGTTCCTCACTTCTTCTCGCGCGATCTCGGTGTTCTCCTCTGGGGTCCTCTTGTATGGTAACTTCTATGGAGTCTTTAGAGAAGGACCAAATCTGTATTTCCTCCCGCCTCTGGCTGTACTGCTAGACGCCGGCAGAGAAGACAGAGCGGTTGTCTTCTTTACTTGCTTACGAGGCGGAGGAGAAGGACTACGACGTGCCGGAGCAGCCGGAGCAGCGGCAGGTATCTTCCTCCCTTGCTGATGAGGCGGAGAAGGAGGAGGCTGGCTGCTCGGGCGCGTCGGCGCAGGCGGAGAAGGAGGCGGAGTGCCGCCACGCGCTGGAGAAGGAGCCGGTGGAGTGCCCTGCTTGTCACTCGCCGGAGGAGGAGGCGGTAGAGGAGGCGGAGTTCCCTGACTTGCCGGAGGAGGAGGAGGAGGAGGCGGAGGCGTCCAGTTCGGAAGGTTGATGAGCTCCTTCCGCCATAGGCATGGAGTCTTCAGAGCAGACCCCAGCCTAGTCTCCCCTTCACCGGTAGGGTGGTCAAGATGGAGGTCCTCAAATCCCTCTGTTATTTCATCCAACATCACCCTAGCATATCCTTCTGGAATCGGCCGGCAGTGAAAAGTTGCGCCGGGTTCAGTAGGATAAACAGAGCCAACAGCCGCCTTGACCTTCAAATTCATCCATTGCGTCATAAGGTGGTAATTTTGAGACTTCGTGATAGCATCCACGGGATAGCTGGCAGGAGCCGTCAAGGCATGCTTCGGCTGAAGCAGCTCGGTGGAAGCCACACTTCTTCTCCGCTGAGATGGCGGGGTAGCTTCGGGGGAAGCTTCGGCAGTTCGTTTGCTGCGATTTGCTTCTCGTTCCTCTATCGCTTGTATCCTTGCTTGCAGCGCCTATATTTGGGCCTGCTGCACTTTTTTCCTCCTCTCCTGGGATTTGTAACCGCCTGCGTCCGGAAACCCAACCTTCCATGGAATGGAGACTGGTGTGCCTCGTCTCCATCCAGGGTGCTCAGGATTCCCGAGGGCCATTGTGAGCTCGTCGTTCTCTCTGTCCGGAAAGAACGTCCCTTGCTGCGCTGCTTTGATATACTGCTGAAGCTTCCTGACTGGTATGTCCATTTGATCGTTCGTCCAAATGCACTTCCCTGTTACAGGGTCCAAGGTTCCGCCAGCCCCGAAGAACCAAGTCCGGCAATGGTCTGGCCAGTTAATTTTCTCTGGTTCGATCCCTTTATCAACCAGATCATTCTCAGTGTTGGCCCACTTAGGCCGGGCTACGAGGTAGCCACCTGACCCCGTGCGATGGTGATGCTTCTTCTTCACAGCATTTTGCTTGTTTGTCGCCGACATCTTCTTACTCTTTTCCGATGTCTTGTGGGCCACAAATGCGGGCCACTGATCTCTGATCTTCTCATATCTGCCCTTGAATTCTGGTGTCTCATTATTTTCGACAAACTTATTCAGCTCTTTCTTCCACCTCCTGAATAGTTCTGCCATCCTCTTAAGAGCAAAAGACTTGATTAATTGCTCTTTAACTAGCTTCTTTGGATCATCCTCTGGCGGTAGGGTGAAATTTGACTTCAGCTCAGTCCAAAGATCATTTTTCTGCATATCATTGACATAAGACACCTCAGGGTCTTCTATAGCCGGCTTTAACCATTGCTGGATGCTGATCGGGATCTTCTCCCTAACCAAAACCCCGCACTGAGCAACAAATACACTCTTTGTCCGGAGGGGTTCAATAGGTTGGCCGTCGGGCGCGATTGCTATGATCTCAAACTTTTCATCTGAGCTCAACTTTTTATTCGGGCCTCGTCTCTTTACCAAAGTTGTGCTCGATCCGGAGGGCTAGAAAAAAGAACAAAGACTTAATTAATATGTGTACATACCAAAACAATGAATGCATCAATTAGCTAGTCAGCAGAAGCTTAACTAATATATATACCTGGTCGGACTCGGTTCAGTCATCGGAGACGTCATCACGGTCTCCTTCTGGCACCGGCATTGGGTCACCGGAGCCGTCCTCACGGTCTCGTTCTTGCACCGGCATTAGGTCACTGGAGCCATCATAATCATAGCCAGCTGCTTCCAGACCATCGGTGTCGTTGAGATACGAGCAGACGGCATCACTTCCTTGTGCGATTATGTCCCCCAACAACTCTTCTTGTACTTCGTCTCGGGCGGTGTCCATAGTTTCTACAAATATTGACAACATGGGAATTATTATTCAAACATGAAATATGGATATATTAGTGGCAAACATAGAACTAATATTAATTAGTGGCCTCGACGCTGCTTCTCTAGGGTTTGGGGTAGCCTCGATGCTGCTTCTCTAGGGTTTGGGGTGGCCTCGACAACGCTTCAAGGATAAAAAAAGAAGAGGAAGAAGAAAAAAAGAGGAGAAGAAAGAATAGAGGAGTTCTTACTCCTCTATTCTTTCTTCTCCTCTTTTTGTTTATTCTTCCTCTTTTTTTTATCGGGAACGAGGGTCGTCGAGGGTCACCGAGCGGTAGAGGAAACCCTAAATAGCAAGTATCGTGGGTGTGAGATACATGTGGCCGTCGGTGTCGGACACTACATCCACGTCCCACAAGTGACGTGGGCGTCGAAGCCTGCGCCACTTGTGGGACGTGGATGTAGTGTCC
>NC_041382.1:25742306-25743707 GCF_002162155.2 Triticum dicoccoides
AGAAGAAGAGGAAGAAGAAAAAAAGTAGAGAAGTATTCCTCTTTATTTTATCGGAAACGAGGGTCGTCGAGGGTCAGGGTCGCCGAACGGTAGAGGAAACCCTAAATAGCAAGTATCGTGGGTGTGAGATACATGTGGCCGTCAGCGTCGGACACTACATCCATGTCCCACAAGTGACGTGGGCGTCGAAGCCCGCATCACTTGTGGGACGTGGATGTAGTGTCCGACACCGACCGCCACATGTATCTCACACCGACGATACTTGCTATTTGGGTTTCCTCTACCGCTCGGCGACCCTCGACGACCCTCGTTCCCGATAAAAAAAGAGGAAGAAGAAGAAAAAAGAGAGGAGAAGAAAGAATAGAAGATCTCCTCTATTCTTTGTTCTCCTCTTTTTTTCTTCTTCCTCTTCTTTTTTTATCCTCTTCTTCCTCTCATGTTCGACGACCCTCGACCCCTCGGCGACCCTAGACCCCCTCTCGACCCCCTCATGTCGAAGTTATCGGGTAGGGGGTATATCGACAACGACATACCCGATACATACATACATACATACATACATATCACATGCATCCATACATATATGAACAAAATTAATATCTACTAATTAACAACCTAAATAAAAAAACTAATACATATAGGAAGAAGAAGAAAAAAGAAGAGAAGAAAGAATAGAGGAGAAAGAATAGAGGAGAAGACTTCCTCTCCTCTTCTTCTCCCTCTTCTTTCCCTTCTTCCCCGCCTCTCTCATGAATGTCCGACGTCCCCCCTCTCCCCCCTCATCATCATCTATAATCCCCCCTCTCATGTTCAACGACCCTCGACCCCTCGGCCGCCCTCTCGACACACCCACGACCTAAAATGACCTAAGATGAAAATAACCTAAAATGTACTAAAGTTATCGATGACCCTCTCGACACACCCACGAATAAGAAAATATATCATCTTCTTCATCTCCTCTTCTTTGCATATTCACATAGCCACATACACATACATAGCCACATACATATTCATCTATGAATAAAAAAACATCATAGGTACAATTCATATCGACATTTATACATACATGAAAAAAATTATATTAACATCGTTAACAAAAAGATCATCGAGCAAAATTATTTTCCATGAACATACATATAGCCACATTCATATAGAACTTTTCCATATATGAACATATATATATGATTTTCTAAAAATGTAACTTTTGCGTATATGAACATATATACACAGAGAAAATACATGCATACATAGCCATATCCATAACCAGAGAGCAGCGGCGACAATGGGTGGCGTCGTCGGCGACGGGGATGGGAAAGGGGGAGCTCACTGGGGGCGGGCGGCGACGGGGAGAGGAGGCCAGCGACGGGAAGGAGGACGGCGGGGTCGGGGATGCCGGTGACG
>NC_041382.1:25744731-25751823 GCF_002162155.2 Triticum dicoccoides
GGTCACGGTTTGTGCCACGAACCGTGACCAATGCCCCCCTTTAGTCCCGGTTGGTGCCACCAACCGGGACCAAAGGCCTTGTGCAGCTGCTGCGTCGAAAGTTTAGTCCCACCTCGCTAGTTGAGAGGGGTGCGCACTGGTTTATAAGCCCCACTATCGCACCCCTCTCGAGCTTCTCTCCATTGCAGGATTATGGGCCTAATTGTCACTGCTATGCCTGTGGGCCTACTGGGCCTCATGCGGGCCTGAATCCTGGCCCTTGGATGGGTTTCTAGTCGTATACAGGCCGTGGGGGCCCAGTAGGTGGCGTATTTTTGTTTTTTGTTGCTTTAATTTATTTTCTTTTGTTTTTTGCTTTATTTTTTTTATTCTTTTTGGTTTTAGTTTTAGAAAAATTATAAACTTTCTGTTAGTGCCATTAGTTTTCAAATTTGAAAACACTTTTTTTGTTTTTTGTTTTCTTTGTTGCTTTATTTATTTTATTTTCTTTCTAATTACAACAAAATACTTACTGTTGCTATTTTTTCCAGTTTTTTGTTTTGTTTTTTGCATTATTTATTTTTTTTTCTTTAATTTTTAATTCTGTTTGCTTTTAGGTTAGCAAAATTATAAACTTTCTGTTAGTGCCATTAGTTTTAGAAAAATTATAAACTTTCTGTTAGTGCATTTAGTTTACATATTTGAATAGTTAAAATTTGAATTCTTTGAAATTCTTGTGAACCACAAGTTTGTGATTAACTTACTAAAAAAATGAGAATAGATACGCTTATAGAGAAAATTCAACCTAAATTCATACTAAATTTCTATAAATTTCAGAGAAATTCACTATGAATTTAGGTTAAACTTTTCTCTATTAGGGCATCTATTTTCACTTTGAGAGGAGCTCAACAAGGCAGAGAGGGAAGGGCTTATAAACCGGTGTGAGCCCCCTTCGGTTGGCGAGGTGGGACTAAACTCTGCCCGCAACGAGGATCAACCCTTTAGTCCCGGTTTGTGGCACAAACCGGGACTAATGGTCATGGGCCAGCGGCGAGGAGCAAAATTATAAACTTTCTGTTAGTGCCATTAGTTTTAGAAAAATTATAAACTTTCTGTTAGTGCCATTAGTTTCCAAATTTGAATAGTTAAAATTTGAATTCTTTGATATTTGTTTGAATCACAAGTTTGTGATTAACTTTACTTTCTCCAGTTTTTTTATTTTTTGCATTATTTATTTTCTTTTGTTATTTTGCATTTTTTAATTCTTTTTGCTTTTAGGTCAGAAAAATTATAAACTTTCTGTTAGTGCCATCAGTTTTAGAAAAAATTATAAACTTTCTGTTAGTGCCATTAGTTTTCAAATTTGAATAGTTAAAATTTGAATAATGGTATTACGAGGGCCGAACCATAAGACATGAAAGCATTTCAAATGAACTCTGAAAAAGTTGAAAGTTGGCATGGTATCATAATTTCACCCACATAGCATGTGCATGTACAAAACGGACAATGGTAGCATGTTCGTGTGTTACAAAGTTGGCATGGTATCATCATAATAGTTGCAGGAGAAAGTCTTCACTTTTTCTTCGCTTGTGTCATTTGCTTATTGCGCCGTAACCATGGATAATCTTCATTATTTATCAGGATGCTTGGGTCAGCCTTGACATTGAAGGGAGGAATTTCATGAAACTTTTCATAATCTTCAGACATGTCTGTCTTGCCGTCCACTCCCAGGATGTCCCTTTTTCCTGAAAGAACTATGTGGCTCTTTGGCTCATCGTATGATCTATTCGCTTCCTTATCTTTTCTTTTTCTCGCTTTGGTAGACATGTCCTTCACATAGATAACCTGTGCCACATCATTGGCTAGGACGAACGGTTCGTCAGTGTACCCAAGATTTTTCAGATCCACTATTGTCATTCCGTACTGTGGGTCTACCTGTACCGCACCACCAGACAGATTGACCCATTTGCACTTAAACAAAGGGACCTTAAAATCAGGTCCGTACTCAAGTTCCCAAATGTCCACTATGTAACCATAATATGTGTCCTTTCCGCTCTCAGTTGCTGCATCAAAGCGGACACCGCTGTATTGGTTGGTGCTCTTTTGATCTTGGGCGATCGTGTAAAATGTATTCCCATTTATCTTGTATCCTTTGTAAGTCAATACAGTCAAATATGGTCCCCTGGACAACAAGTACAACTCATCACAAACAGTGTTGTCACCTCTGAGACGTGTTTCCAACCAACTGCTGAAAGTCCTGATGTGTTCACATGTAATCCAGTCATCACACTGCTCCGGGTGTTTGGAGCGCACACTGTTCTTGTGTTCATCGACATACGGGGTCACCAAGGTAGAGTTCTGTAGAACTGTGTAGTGTGCTTGAGACCAAGAATATCCGTCCCTGCATATTATTGAGTCTCTTCCAAGAGTGCCTTTTCCAGTCAGTCTCCCCTCATACCGCGATTTAGGGAGACCTATCTTCTTAAGGCCAGGAATGAAGTCAACACAAAACCCGATAACATCCTCTGTTTGATGGCCCATGGAGATGCTTCCTTCTGGCCTAGCGCGGTTACGGACATATTTCTTTAGGACTCCCATGAACCTCTCAAAGGGGAACATATTTTGTAGAAATACGGACCCCAGGATGACAATCTCGTCGACTAGAAGAACTAGGACGTGCGTCATGATATTGAAGAAGGATGGTGGGAACACCAGCTCGAAACTGACAAGACATTGCCCCACATCACTCCTTAGCCTTGGTATGATTTTTGGATCGATCACCTTCTGAGAGATTGCATTGAAGAATGCACATAGCTTCACAATGGCTAATCGGACGTTTTCCGGTAGAAGCCCCCTCAATGCAACCGGAAGCAGTTGCGTCATAATCACGTGGCAGTCATGAGACTTTAGGTTCTGAAACTTTTTCTCTGGCATATTTATTATTCCCTTTATATTCGACGAGAAGCCAGTCGTGACCTTCATACTGAGCAGGCATTCAAAGAAGATTTCTTTCTCTTCTTTCGTAAGAGCGTAGCTGGCACGACATTTATACTGCTTCGGAAGCATGCCGTCTTTTTCGTGCAAACGTTGCAGGTCCTCCCGTGCCTCAGGTGTATCTTTTGTCTTCCCATACACACCCAAGAAGCCTAGCAGGTTCACACAAAGGTTCTTCGTCACGTGCATCATGTCGATTGAGGAGCGGACCTCTAGGTCTTTCCAGTAGGGTAGGTCCCAAAATATAGATTTCTTCTTCCACATGGGTGTGTGTCCCTCAGCGTCATTCGGAACAGCTAGTCCACCGGGACCCTTTCCAAAGATTACGTAGTGTAAATCATTGACCATAGCAAGTACGTGATCACCGGTACGCATGGAGGGCTTCTTCCTGTGATCTGCCTCGCCTTTGAAATGCTTGCCTTTCTTTTAACATTGATGGTTGGTCGGAAGAAATCGACGATGGCCCAGGTACACATTCTTCCTGCATTTGTCCAGGTATATACGTTCAGTGTCATCTAAACAGTGCGTGCATGCGTGGTATCCTTTGTTTGTCTGTCCTGAAAGGTTACTGAGAGCGGGCCAATCGTTGATGGTCATGAACAGCAACGCCTTAAGGTTAAATTCCTCCTGTCTGTGCTCATCCCACATACGTACACCGTTTCCATTCCACAGTTGTAAAAGTTCTTCAACTAATGGCCTTAGGTACACATCAATTTCGCTGCCGGGTTGCTTAGGGCCTTGGATGAGAACTGACATCATAATGAACTTCCTCTTCATGCACATCCAAGGAGGAAGGTTATAGATACATAGAATCACGGGCCAGGTGCTATGATTGCTGCTCTACTCCCCGAAAGGATTAATGCCATCCGCGCTTAAAGCAAACCATACATTCCTTGGGTCCTTTGCAAACTCATCCCAGTACTTTCTCTCGATTTTTCTCCACTGCGACCCGTCAGCGGGTGCTCTCAACTTCCCATCTTTCTTTCGGTTTTCACTGTGCCATCGCATCAACTTGGCATGCTCTTCGTTTCTGAACAGACGTTTCAACCGTGGTATTATAGGAGCATACCACATCACCTTCGCAGGAACCCTCTTCCTGGGAGGCACCGCATACCGGGCATGCTTTCAGATCCTTGTATGCACTGCGGTAGAGGATGCAGTCATTAGGGCATGCATGTATCTTCTCCACCTCCAATCCTATAGGGCATACAACCTTCTTTGTTGCGTATGTACTGTCGGGCAATTCGTCATCCTTTGGAAGCTTCTTCTTCAATATTTTAAGTAGCTTCTCAAATCCTTTGTCAGCCACAGCATTCTCTGCCTTCCACTGCAGCAATTCCAGTACGGTACCGAGCTTTGTGTTGCCATCTTCGCAATTGGGGTATAACCCTTTTTGTGATCCTCTAACATGCGATCGAACTTCAGCTTCTCCTTTTGACTTTTGCATTGCGTCCTTGCATCGACAATGACCCGGCAGAGATCATCATCATCGGGCACATCGTCTGGTTCCTCTTGATCTTCACCAGCTCCCCCCGTTGCAGCATCACCGTATTCAGGGGGCACATAGTTGTCATCGTACTCTTCTTCTTTGCCGTCTTCCATCATAACCCCTATTTCTCCGTGCCTCATCCAAACATTATAGTGTGGCATGAAACCCTTGTAAAGCAAGTGGGAGTGAAGGATTTTCTGGTTAGAGTAAGACCTCGTATTCCCACATTCAGTGCATGGACAACACATAAAACCATTCTGCTTGTTTGCCTCAGCCGCATCGAGAAACTCGTGCACGCCCTTAATGTACTCGCAGGTGTGTCTGTCACTGTACATCCATTGCCGGTTCATCTGCGTGCCTTATATATAATTAAGTGTCCAAATTAATAGAAGTTCGTCATCACATTAAAACCAAAGTGCATACATAGTTCTCATCTAACAACATATAGCTCTCTAGAGCATCTAATTAATTAAACCATACATTGAAACTATGTAAAACATTTCGATGCAAAAACAAATGTGATCATAATCGCAATCAAGGTAACAATTGATCCAACGGCATAATGATACCAAGCCTCGGTATGAATGGCATATTTTCTAATCTTTCTAATCTTCAAGCGCATTGCATCCATCTTGATCTTGTGATCATCGACGACATCCGCAACATGCAACTCCAGTATCATCTTCTCCTCCTCAATTTTTTTTATTTTTTCCTTCAACAAATTGTTTTCTTCTTCAACTAAATTTAAACTCTCGACAATAGGGTCGGTTGGCATTTCCGATTCACATACATCCTACATAAATAAAATCTATGTCACGTTGGTCGGCATAATTTTCATAAACAATAAATGAACCAATAGTTATAAAGATAATATATATACACATCCGAATCATAGACAGGACGAGGGCCGACGTGGGCGGATACCAAAACCATCGCACTATATAAGATGCAATAATAAAAGTAAGAAAATACTACAAGTATCTATGTAAACATACAAGTAAGAATATTTTTCCTTTCAGAAAGAAGATAAGAACAAGAGGCTCACCACGGTGGTGCCGGCAATGTGCTCGGCGCGGGTGATCGACGGCGGTGAAGACGGGCACGGGGCGTGACGGACCGCTAAACCTTGAAAAATATTATGGAAAATGGAGCTTGGAGGTCGAGCATGGAGAGGAGAAAGCTTAAGTAGTGTGGCTCGGGCATTCCATCGAACACCTTGTGTGCATAGGAGGTGAGCTAGAGCACCACCAAGCCCTCCCCCCCTCGGCCAGGGAAAAACATAGCACTGGGGTGCTCTGCTCGCGAGCGAGGGGTATATATAGGCACCTCATTGGTCCCGGTTGGTGGCATGAACCGGGACCAAAGGGCCTTTGGTCCCGGTTCATGCCACCAACCGGGACCAATGGTGGTGGGCCAGGAGCGAGGCCATTGGTGCCGGTTCGTCCCACCAACCGGGACCAAAAGGTCCAAACGAACTAGGACCAATGGCCCACGTGGCCCGGCCGGCCCCCTGGGCTCACGAACCGGGTCCAATGCCCATATTGGTCCCGGTTCTAGACTGAACCGGGACTAATGGGCTGACCCGACCTGGACCAAAGCCCTGTTTTCTACTAGTGTAAGTTTATTCAATAGTACACAATCCACCTTTTCCGTATCGAGGCTGATCCTTGTTGCAAATTAACTCATCATCAGATTAAAGACAAAAGAAACCATCAATGAAACTCCGAAAATGTTCTGACAGATGGAACGAATCAAAATGAAGAATAATGCATTGAGTGAACGTTATGTTGGCATTTACTATCTATGTCCTGGTTTAGTGGTCCCGTTCGTATTCTGTGTTAAATTTTGATCATAGATTTAACTAACCAAATATGAATGCATGTCATAAAAAATTATATCGTTGGATTTGTATTTGAACATAGTTTCCAATAGTATATTTTTTAACGATATGCATTGAAATTTTGTTAGTTAAATAAATGCTCAAAGATTGACACTAAATAGAAGGGGACCAATAAATCAGGATGGAGATAGTACCAAGTTATTCCCACACGCAACAATCAAGAAGACTTGGTCACACAACCCTTGCTCACTGACACATGATTAATTTGACCATTTTACACTATCTACAACTTGCTGGACTTATTATTATTTATCTCCATTATTAAATGAGAGTTCTTTCTTAAGACAGTACAATCGAAGCCGCTCACATACACGAGCATACACACACCTGAATGCACGTACGCACACTATACTCTTATGAGCACCATCGAGAGACTGAGGCATCATAGCATCTTGAGATACCTCACAGTTGATGGGACATCTCCTCCTACTAAATGAATATCACGGAAAGCCTGAAATAAATACATAAGGAATACTGCAAGCATCAATTTCAAGCCTAGTACTTGAACCCTGGTAGGCTGGGTATACCACTATCCTCTAACATCTAACCACAGTCCGCATTATTAAAGAAGAGTTACAGTGTGTTTGGATGTGAGCTAATGGGCAGCTAGGCAAGGATAGCCATTTGATTTTTTTGGAACGATAGCCAATTTGTAAGTAAATTAAGACTAACTCTAGCCCTCAACTGCCAAGAAACCCCTATCGATGGAAGCATGCCCAATTGCCCCCCC
>NC_041382.1:25752080-25772882 GCF_002162155.2 Triticum dicoccoides
CGGCAAAATTGCAATCGTGGGCAGCTTTTGGCAGTTAAAACACTATGATTAGTCATTATTTATCCGAATAACTAGCCTTACTTCTAGTGGCTCTTGGCAGGGCGGGCTACATAATTCTAGGAGGTAATATCACTGGAAGTCATAGAACTTGCGCTGGATGCTCAGTTTGGTTCTAAAATTTGTAAAATACGGAATTGTGGTCATATAACTTGTCTCCGCGTTCAAATACGGTGCTTCCTCTCGTAGCCGGACACATGGCCTGCCAGCATGGCATAGGCCATCTAAGTACACGCCTCGTCACTTAGCTAACGATAGACTTGATTTTAGTTTCTTAGAGATAATATAGAAAAGAGTGCTATGTGTTGTATTGTTTCAAGTTTATGAGCCCCGAGTCTGCCAGGTATATATAAAATTTATTTTGTGAAGAAGTTATATTTCAAGTTATGTATTGTTTGTAAATCTGTAGTCTTAGTCACCCTCTTATTATCTTGGGATATTTTTTAGGGCTTATTAACTTGGGATAAGTGCCAACTCAACCTAAATATAGTAAGTAATCTTAAGCTACCTCACGCTGAAAAGTTTCACTATTCTAAAAGAAAAACCTTTTGAAAATCATAAATTTAGTTTTGGATAGATTTGATATAAGACCAGATAACATAAATATTGTTTATCCGTTTCAATCACAAAGTGCAACCCGGATTTGTGGTTAGCCCACCAATTCGGCCGGGAGGTCATAGGTTAGAACCACATTTCTTGCCTTCTTTGTTTAGATTTTGAATTTAGTTTAATTTGTATGGTTCGGCCTTGAAGATATATGTAAATAGTTGTGCATGTTCAACCTCTTGCGTCCTTGGTCTGGTGGCTATCTACTCTTGCTGGTAGATCGTGGGATCAAATGTCAGTAGCTGCAGCAATTTTCATTTTTTTTAGGAATTTTAAACGTAAATAAATAAAATGCAAAGGAGTTATCTGCAAAAAATTCTTCTAGCCACTGACAGGTGGGCCTATGCCATGCTGGCTCGCCACGTGTGAGGTCATACGCGCACATAGTTGAAAGCACCATATTTGCATGCTGGGACAAGTTAAGTGATTACAATTCCGTATTTTACAAGTTTTAGAACTAAACTGAACATCGAGCGCAAGTTCTATGACTTCTGATGATATTACCTCTAATTCTACCCAAGCTAACTTTGGTAAGCTAGCTATCCAAATGCACCATTAGTAGGTTTGCCTTTCTTTCCCCAGTTTTTTTTCTCCCCACATGCCCTTCCCTTTGTTTTTTTCCTGCTAATCATAACCGATGCCAGAATGCCACACGGAATAAAAATCAAAGTAAATAGAATAACTTGAAATAATCTTAACCAAATCGATACTTTCTTAAAATAGACATTGCATAAAATCAATCAAATCAAATCAAATTTTACCAAAATGGAGAAACCTTCCTTCACCAGAATGGGTTGTGCACTGTCCACGTGAGTATCATTTCATTAGCATGGGAATTAACAAATCTGGACATATTGACTCTGTTAACAGAGGAAATAGGGCGATCATCCATCTTTGGCGCGCCCGTCCTTTGCAATGGTAGCCTGCACATACACTCCCTCCTCAGGGCGACATGTGTGGTGGCGTCGGTGCTTGGAGTGTAGCTACACGCGCGGCGACTCTCGTGCCCAGACCAGGCAATGGAAGGCAGTGATGAGCAGACTGGTGCCGGGTGCATGCGGCTTTGACCTCCGGTCATGGCCTTGCTGCACAGCGGCAGATTCCAGGGCAGCTGATCTGGAGGTGGCCTGCTAGTCAGCACGACGACAAGTCGGGCGTGGCTGACCTTGGGGCAGCGCGCGAGGGATTCGGGACCTACTACCCTGATCTGGCGGTCTAGACGGCGGTTGCCGTTGTATGGGCGACGACATCGACTGGCACGGCGGTGGGTGCTCCCTGTAGCACCTCAAAATTGTGAAGCGGCCCCTCTTCTTCGATGGGGGTGGACTCCATAGTCATGTGGGCGACTCGAAGTCTGGATCTGGAGGCGGTGACGGCCTTTCTAAGGTCGGTGATGGTACGAAACGTCCCTTCTATCAACAGACCAGGTTCGATGCAGCTCGACAGGTTACACATGCGTCTCTTTCGGAGTCATTGGGCATTGCCTGTCGTCAGCAGGTGAAACCTCCGGTGGATGCAACACACAACATCTCATGCGGGGACGTCAAGTCATGCCTGCTACCGGCAGGTGTTGCACGTGGCTCTGGCGGAGGTCTTGTGTCTAGCTTGTTGCTGCTAGATTGAAGGTGGTGCGACAGTAGCGGGAGCACTAGTAGAAAACAGTGCTTTGGTCCGGGCATGGCAAGCCCATTAGTCCCGGTTCTTTCATGAACCGGGACCCATGGGGGCATTCGTCCCGGTTCGTGAGCCAAGGGGGGCGGCCGGGGCCTCGTGGGCATTGGTCCCAGTTCGTATGGACCCATTTATCCCGGTTCTAGGCACGGACCGGGACTAATGGGCCTTGCTCCTAGCCCACAACCATTGGTCCCAGTTTTTGGCTTGAACCGGGACAGAAGGCTGGGCTTTAGTCCCGGTTCCAGCCATGAACCGGGACAAATGAGTTGCCTATATATACCCCATCGTCACAGCAGAGCACTCCACATTGCTTTGTTTTTTCAGGCCGGCGAGGGGAGGACATTTGGGTGCTCTAGCTCACCTCGTATGCACATGAGGTGTTCGATGAAATGCCCGAGCCACACTAGTTAAGCTTTCTCCTCTCGAAGCCCAACCTCCAAGCTCCATTTCCCCCGAGATTTGCATAGGTTTAGCGGTCCGTCACGTCCCGTCCCCGTCTTCACCACCCTCGATCGCCCGTGTCGATCTCGTCGCCGGCACCTCCATGGTGAGCCTCTTGTTCTTATCTTCTTTCTGAAAGAAAATAATTCTTACTTTAGATAGATACTTGTCTAATTTTCCATCTTTTATTATTGCTTGTTATTATATAGTGCGATGGTTTTGGTATCCGCCCACGTCAGTCCTCGTCCTGTCTAAGATTCAGATGTGGTATATATTATCTTTTTATAACTATTTGGTTCATTTATTGTTTATGACAATTATGCCAACAGTTGTGACATAGATTTTATTTATGTAGGAGGTAGTTGAACCGGAAAGTCCAACCGACCCTATTGTCGAGAGGTTAAATTTAGTTGAAGAAGAAAACAATTACTTGAAGGAAAAAATATTGAGGAGGAGAAGATGATATTGGAGTTGCATGTTGCGGATGTCGTCGATGATCACAAGATCAAGATGGATGCAATGTGGTTGAAGACTAGAAAGATTAGAAAATATGCCATTCATACCGAGGCTTGGTATTGATACGTCTCCGTCGTATCTACTTTTCCAAACACTTTTGTCCTTGTTTTGGACTCTAACTTGTATGATTTGAATGGAACTAACACGGACTGACGCAGTTTTCAGCAGAATTGCCATGATGTTATTTTATGTGCAGAAAACAAATATTTTCAGAATAACCTGAAACGCCACAGGAGGTCTTAGAAAAAATAATAAAAAATCCTCGCCAAATATGAAGACCAGGGGGCCCACACCCTTCTCACGAGGGTGGGGGGCGCCCCCCCCCCCTAGGGTGCTGTCACACCCTAGCTAGTCATGCATTAGAGTGTTGCATCATGTTTACTCTTTCATCAGAAACTTGAAATGGGGATGACAGAACCCCCAGTCCCCTCTGAAACCAACTAGGGTTACTGAAATAATTTTTCAATGAACCTGAAATGCCCTTCTAAAATGCCCATCATTTTTGTCTTGGTTCAGAACCTCTGCCAAAAATGGTGCACATTTTCCTAGGCCATCCTAGGGTTTTTGAATTAAATCATAAATATTTGAATTTGGGCATTTAAAATAATATAAAATATTTAAATGCTCAAATATCTCCAAACTAAAATGTTTCATGTTGGAAATAATCCAACTATGGGCCAGGAATAGTTTGGTGATTTTTGAAGTTGCCTAGGTATTTTATTAAATTCAACAAAGTTGCAGATATATTAAATAAAAACAGAAACAGAAAGAAAAAGGAAAAACTTACCTGGGCTTCTCCCTGTGCGGCCCAGCCAGCTGGCCGGCCCAGCCAGCAGCCGACCCAGCCCAGCACTGTAGCCCTCCGTCGTCTTCCTCCCCTCGCCCCGAAGCTGCTGCGTGCTCGCGCGCGCACGGCCGCGCGGCCACCTCCTGCTTGCCGACGAGCTCCTGGCCGCGTGGACGACTCCCGCAGGCCGTCCCGATCCCCCCTTCTCTCTCTCACTCTCCCCGGCTCTTTCATTCCTCTCCCTCGCTCTCTCTCTCACGGCCGAACACCACCGTCGCCGCCGTTCGCCACAGCAGCCATCTCCGGCCACCCCTCGCTCCCCCGACTAGCTCAAAAGCTCCGCCACAACCCCCTCTTCCTTCCCACCGCTCCACAGCTCCCCGGAAGCCCTGCATCGCCGCCACGTCGCCGTTCCCCTCTTCGGACTCCGACCACCGTCGCCGTCAAATTCGTCGTCTCCGGCGCGTCCCCGAGCCCGCTTCGACGCCCACTGCAACCGCGGTGAGCCCCCGGAGCGTTTCCCCCTTCTTCCCTGGTCTCTCCCGACCTCTAGGCCCTAGCCCCACCTCGGCTGAAAGCTCCACGCCGCCGACGATGTCGCCGTCGTGGCCACAGTCGCCGTAGCGCCCAACCAAGCACACTATCGTGCTCCACACCTCACTAGGAGCACGTAGCACGCACCAACACCTCCCCTAACGCCCTGCAACGCCGTTTCCGACCGCACCCGAACTCCGGCCGCCGCAGCCGAGCTCGCCGTCGTCAACTCCGGCCACCCCGAGCCCAACCACCACCACCAATAGTCGCGGCTCAACCTCAGCAACACGTAGATGCCTTCCGCCGTCCATTTGGTTGCCGGAATGGCAAAAAGCACTTTCGCCGCCGTCTCGGACCTCGCCGGCGTCATGTCGCCGGTGGGGTTTGACTTGTCCGACCTGGGGTTTGACCCCCCAGGGTCACTGACGCGTGGGCCCTGTCGGCCAGGTGGTTAGGTTAGCGCTAACTACTGTTAGTCAACCCCCCTGACACTGACAGTGGGCCCCAGCGCCACTAATCCCTAATTAGGATTAATTTAAACCTGTTTAACCCCCCCTGTCACTGACGTGTGGCCCCCACACGTCAGGTTTGACTTCAGCCAGCCGCAGTTGACCTGCTGACGTCACACTGACGTCAGGCTGACGCAGTAATTGATTTTCTGGATTTAAATTAAATCAGGAAATTCCAGAATATTAATTAAACTTCAAAAATTCATAACTTTTATTCTGTAACTCCAAATTGGACAAGTTATATATGAAAAATGATCAGAAAAATCCAATCTATCCATCTGTACTATTTTCATGCATGATCAAACAAGTTAAATTGATGTTTTAAGCAGAACAAGGAAAAGCACTTTAAAAGGCCATGTTTGAGTTTGAAATTTGAATCTTTGATTCAAATTTGTTCAAACCCCTCTGGTTTTAGTTGCATTAGCCCAACACACTCATATTGCCATGTTTCATGCATGCATCATATTGTTGCACATTGTTTGATGATGTTTGTGTATCGGTGTCCTTTACGACAGGTTCTGCCTCCGAGGAGTACCGTGATTACCCTAACGAAGAATCATATCCGAGCGTCGAACCATCAGGCAAGCAACCAACCATTTGATCATATCGATACAATCCCATGTTCTCGCTCCTGCTCTCTTTTACTGCATTAAGACAACGCGATTCAAACTGCTGTGTGCTACGGTAGTTGAACCCATTTCCTCTGCATGACCTGTCATTGCCACAGTAACTAGATGAAACCCACTAGCATGTGTAGGAGTTGATTGAGCCCTATGTATGTGTTGTTCCTACCTTGCTATGCCTGCTATGCTTAGAGTCGTGTCAGGTCTGGTTCATCTGGGTGATGGACTGGAGTGAAATGTTATGTCGGTAAGGAGAGTGGTGTGGTGAACACGATTTGGTAAAGGTATCGATGAGAGGCCATGTAGGAGTACATGGTGGGTTGTTTCATTGAAGCCGACCTTAAGCACTGAGATCTGTATGTGTGATTTAAGAATCAGCTACTACCATGCATTGGGCCCGAAACCAATGGACCCTCTCGACTTCTTATTCACCCTAGTTCTCCGTCCAGGAGTTGCAAGTAGTTTCTGGTGTTTGTAGCCTACTGGAGGCCGTGGACAGCGCTGACCGTAGGGGTGGGCTGTGATGCGGTAGGT
The DNA here is from genome assembly GCF_002162155.2 of Triticum dicoccoides. Lineage (NCBI taxonomy): Eukaryota > Viridiplantae > Streptophyta > Magnoliopsida > Poales > Poaceae > Triticum > Triticum dicoccoides. The sequence goes on from NC_041382.1 coordinate 25,758,362, forward strand.
ACGTGGCACGGTGTACCGAATACCCGTTAGGTATCCCGGGAACCCTGTTCACATCGTTCGGGGCCGTATGGGAAACCTCGGCCGGACTCCCTGCGGATGGAACCTGAATAGGCGATAAACCTGGACTGGAGGCTTAGGTGATTAGGTAGGTCGTGGCCGACACCCACGTTGGGCTTCCGCTTGAAGGTTGCCGAGTACATGTCGTGTAAACGACGATAAGTGGTGAGAGCGTGTATGAAGGAGTACACCCTTGCAGGGTTAACATGATCTATTCGAATAGCCGCGTCCGCAGTAAAGGACTACTTGGTTGCCTATACAGTTCATAGACAAGTAAATGGAAACTACTAAAAGCCTCAAGATAAGTGTGAGTGCCGAGGATGGCTCTTCCGTAGGAAGACGGAGGTGGATCCTCGGTAGTGTATTGAAGTGGTGAGTAGTGGACTCGTGTGCGCAAAACCATTTCAAGTTGGAGTATCGTAGGATAGTCTAGCCAAGAGTCAAAGCTAGCTTGCTGCAATAACTCCACCAACCCTTCTTGATACTATGCATGTATGTAGGATCTGATGTAAGTCTTGCTGAGTACCTTTGTACTCATGTTGCTATAATCTACATTTTTACAGAAGACGCTGCAACCCCTTCTGATGGGTTCTATGTAGACGTTGACATCAACGAGTAGGCTAAAGACCCAGGTGGTGACCCTGAGCTTGTGATGGACCACGTAGTATAGCTAGGCTTTCCAAGCCTCTTTTATTTTACTAGTTGTCTGTACTCAGACAAGTTACTTCCGCTGCTGGCTTGTATGATTGTATGACTTGTATGTTGGGTCGTGAGACCCGTACCTTTGTGAATGTTATGTATGGCTCCCTGAGCCTTAAATAAAGTACTTGTGTCATAGAGTCATGTTGTGATGCTTCGTTGTATTTGCACATATCGAGCATATTGTGTGTATGATTGAAATGCTTGGTATGTGTGGGATCTGACTATCTAGTTGTTTATCTTTAGTAGCCTCTCTTACCGGGAAATGTCTCCTAGTGTTACCGCTGAGCCATGGTAGCTTGCTACTGCTCTGGAACACCTAGGCTGGCCGGCATGTGTCCTTCTTCATTCCTGTGTCTGTCCCTTCGGGGAAATGTCACGCTTGAGTACCGGAGTCCTGTTAGCCCGCTACAGCCCGGTTTACCGGAGTCCTGCTAGCCCAGTGCTACAGCCCGGACCCACTTGCTGATGACCGACACGTTCGAAGCTGGGTCATGGATGCCTGTCCCTGTAAGTCTGTGCCACTTTGGGTTTACGACTAGTCATGTCAGCCCGGGCTCCTTATCATATGGATGCTAGCGACACTATCATATACGTGAGCCAAAAGGCGCAAACGGTCCCGGGAAAAGGTAAGACGACACCCGTGGGGATACCGTGCGTGAGGCCGCAAAGTGATATGAGGTGTTACCAGCTAGATCGATGTGACATCGAGTCGGGGTCCTGACAGCGTTGGTATCAGAGCCGGACTGCCTGTAGGTTCTCCAAGCCAAACTGGTCGATGTTGAGTCTAGAAATTCTTTAGTTATATGTAGGGGAATTGTTTGTGGGATGGAACGTAAGGCTCTTTTTACTCCTTATATCTTATGACATTCTGATCTGAGTCAGTCCATTCTTCCACCGGGGGTTAAGGAATTAGGATCTATTCTCTCTATCAGGATCACGTGTTACTAATCAGTAGTACTTTATAAGTTTGATGGATACAAGCCTAGTTCAGTTCTACTACCACATTATGTTGCCAACATGGTTTTAGAACTTTGATATGGTGATGTTGAGTGTGTACGAAATCCTTTGTCAAATGTCTCAAAAGTCTTTTTGAGCATTTACAGCTGTTATGCTGCCGAAATTTTGCTAGAAATTCTAATGCCTTTGCATTATGATTATGCTTTCAGATGGCCACTCGTGACCTTAATCAAGTGGTTCGCCTGACTCGATGCCTAGATGTACCCGGCCATACTGCTAAGTTGGTCAGGGTAATGACTGAGGCTGGATACCGCTGGTATCCTGAGTACACGGTCGAAGAGCAATTCCGGGACTTCAATCAAAGCCAGTATCTCTGCACTGTCAGGATATTTCCATCTTATCCTGGATCCACCGAGCCTCTTCACTGTTCCTATGGACTCGGGGTTACTATTGAGATGGCTGTGCAGGACGCCGCCTACTCTATGATGACCATTATGCGAGTCAGATCTGGTTTATTCCGGGACTCTGATTTCCGGTATATGCCAGGATCACTTCCGGGAGTACAAGGATATCTCCAGGCTATCTATGCTGACTCCACTCAGGAGGATTCACGGACTCGCACCACTGCTGAGATGCTCGAGGATAAGGACCGTGAAAATCGGGCCTTAAGGTTAGAGCTCTTCAATACCCGTGCTGACCACTGGGCTACTTTGACTCGGTTCGCACCGGCGGTGCAAGCTGGATATTCGGATATGCGCGATCTCTATCCTGTGAGATCTGCTCTGCCAGACGTGATGGTTTGGCGTGATGTAGGAGGCATCACCCCACCTCGCGGTCCCCGCAGGCTACCGTTTGTTGGTCCAAGGCCTCATCCTAGCCCCTATGGTCCACAAGCTCCGCGAGACCGTCTGTTTCCGGATGATCATGTTGAACTTCCAGGCTATGGAGGTGACTTCTATGAGGACTACTACGGATCGGTCTGAGTTAGGGGTAGTATCACTAGTTCGCACTAGCTGTGTCATCTATCGTCCCGCGTGACTCGTGGGATATGACCTAGTTTGTACTCTTTCCGGAGATGTAGAAAAATAATGTATAGGAGCTTGGAATGCCTCCGATGAGATGCAATCCTCTTTTCACCGTAATAGTACTTTGTTTGGTCTTGTACTAAACCCTGTATGGTGTGTATGACGATGGAATAAAGAAGCAGTTTCTGTATCTACCATGTCATACGGATGATCATCTTGCATTCCGAGTCATTCCTTACATTATGTATCCTATGTCGGAATCTTATCATTCTGACTAAATCATTGTCTTGTTTACCTAGGATGGTCAACACGCGCGCTAACCCTGCTTCCCAAGAGCAGGCCGAAGGCAGTGAGGGCAGGAATGAAAATCTGCCTCATCCTCCTTCACTAGCCGAGGTTATGATGGAAGCTGAGAGAAACAAGCGGGAGACAAACCGTTTGTTGGAGCGTATTGAACAGAATACAGCACACCATCAGAGGGCTAACGTGGTGTCACTCAGTGATTTTATCAAATTGCATCCACCCACGTTCCACCACTCCGTCGAGCCTCTCGACGCTGATGACTGGCTTCGCAGTATCTCTCACAAACTGCGTTCCGCGCTGGTAGCGGAGGCTGACAAGGTCACCTTTGCTGCATATCATCTTGAAGGCCCCGCCAGTCTATGGTGGGAAAATTATGGAGCTATGCGCCCAGCGGGCCATGTCACTACTTGGGCTGAGTTCAGCGAGGCTTTCCATGAACATCACATTCCGGAGGGTCTCATGGACCGTAAACGTGAAGAATTTTGCAGTTTCACCCAAGGCCGACTTTCTGTGGATGTTTACAGCAGGGAGTTTGGTAATCTCGCACGATATGCAACTGAGGAAGTGTCTACCGATGCCAAGAAGCAAGCAAGGTTCCGTAAGGGCCTTAGTCCTGAGCTTCGCCGCGACCTCTGTCTGCATGAGTGCACATCTTTTTCGAAACTTGTCAACAAAGCCATCAGTGCTGAAACTGGTCAGACTGACTATGACGCAACACGCAAGCATGGCCGTGACATGGGTTCCTCATCCGGTGCTGGTCCTCAGAAGCGCCGCGTGTGGGTACCCAACACCGCCCTGCCACCCAGGTTCACACCGAGGCCATCCTTCCAGGCGCCTCGCCCTATTCAACAGTCTGCACCGGCCAAGCCCTATGGGGGTCCAACCAATAATGCTCCTCCACGTACCAGTTCTGTGACTTGTTTCAAATGTGGGGAATCTGGTCACTATATGCGTGAGTGTCCCCAGACCAACCCCAATCAATCTGCTAAAGCTGTTGGCCGTGGCAAGCCGACAGGGAAGGTGTTTCATGCTAAACCGGTCACCGCTTCACGTGGCCATGTCAACTGTATCTCTGCCGAAGAAGCTCAAGAGGATCCCAACGTCGTTCTCGGTACGCTTCTTGTTAATTGCCACCCGGCATCTGTTCTTTTCGATACAGGAGCCTCTCATTCTTTTATATCTGAAAACTATGCTCGCTTGCATAACGTCGCATTCGGTGATATGCCAACCTCTATGGTAATTCGAACTCCGGGATCCAAATGGCAAACCTCTAGAGTAAGCCATGGAAATGAAATCCAAGTCGACAGACTTGTTTTTCTCGCATCTTTGATAGCCCTTAAATCTTCAGATATTAATATCATTTTGGGTATGGACTGGATGTCAGCTCATCAAGCCAAAATTGATTGCTTCTCTAGGACTGTTCAACTCACCCATCCTTCGGGGAAGATAGTCAATGTCTTGACCCGAATAGCCAAGCGACAAATATATTCTCTTAACGCCAGCCCTTTGCCAGACCTTGAGGACGTTCCGGTAGTCTGTGACTTCCCGGATGTCTTTCCAGAGGAATTGCCAGGTGTTCCACCTGACATGGATGTTGAGTTCGTAATAGACCTCATTCCAGGAACCGTTCCGATTGCTAGAAGACCCTATAAGATGGCACCCCTAGAACTAGCTGACCTTAAGAAGCAACTCGATGAGTCCTTGAAGAAAGGTTTCATCCGACCTAGCTCATCTCCGTGGGCTTGCCCCGTCCTATTCGTCAAGAAGAAGGATGGTACGGACCGGATGGTTGTAGATTACCGACCTGTCAATTTGGTCACAATCAAGAACAAATATCCACTTCCCAGGATCAACGACCTGTATGATCAGCTCGCTGGATCCTCAGTCTTCTCCAAGATGGATTTGAGGTTGGGCTACCATCAAATCAAAATCAGAAACGGGGACATTCCTAAAACGACCTTTGTTACTCGTTATGGCCAATACGAGTACACCGTCATGTCCTTCGGATTAACCAACGCTCCAGCCACCTTTTCTTGGTTAATGAACTCAATCTTCATGGAGTATTTGGATAAATTCGTCGTAGTTTATCTCGATGATATACTCATCTACTCCAAGAACGAGGAAGAACATGCCGAACATTTAAGGCTAGTGTTGAAGAAACTTCGAGAGCATCGCCTTTATGCCAAATTTTCAAAATGTGAATTCTGGTTGTCAGAAGTGACCTATCTGGGTCATGTAATATCTGGTAAAGGTATTGCTGTTAACCCTGAGCGAGTTCAAGCCGTCCTTAATTGGACTCCACCCGAATCGGTCAAGCAAGTTCGGAGTTTTCTAGGCTTAGCGAGCTATTGCCGTCGCTTTGTCGAGAACTTCTCCAAAGTTGCTAAACCTCTAACCGAACTCCTCAAGAAAGATAAGAAGTTCGAATGGACTCCACAATGTGAGCACAGCTTTCAGGAACTGAAAAGACGCCTGACCTCTGCTCCCGTGCTGGTACCGCCAGACTTCTCCAAGGACTTTGTTATCTACTGCGACGCCTCGCGACAAGGACTAGGTTGCATTCTCATGCAAGATCGACACGTAATTGCCTACGCTTCACGGCAATTGCACCCACATGAGGAGAATTATCCTACTCATGATCTAGAGCTTGCAGCCGTAGTCTATGCACTTAAGACCTGGCGACATTACCTCCTCGGTAATCGTTGCGAAATATTCACTGATCACCAAAGCCTGAAGTACATTTTCACCCAACCGGATTTGAATCTCAGGCAGAGACGTTGGGTTGAATTGATCACAGACTTCGACTTAGGAATAACCTACACCCCAGGGAAAGCCAACGTCATGGCTGATGCGCTAAGTTGTAAATCTTATTGTAACAACCTGATGTTACAACAAAGTCAACCGCTTCTCCATGAGGAATTTCGGAAGCTTAACCTTCACATTATACCTCAAGGTTCTCTTTCCACCTTGGTGGCAAAACCTACCCTTACGGATCAAATTATCAAAGCACAGAAGGTAGATCCGGGAATCTCCCGCATCAAGAGAAACATTCAGAAAGGAATTGCGAATTGTTTCTCCATTGATGATCAAGGGGTAGTATACTTCGGGGATCGACTAGTGGTTCCCAAAGTGCGCAACCTAAGGCGTTTAATCCTTAAGGAAGCTCATGAATCTCCTCTCACCATTCATCCCGGTAGTACTAAGATGTATCAGGACCTACGCCAGAGGTTCTGGTGGACTAGGATGAAGAGAGAAATTGCTCAGTATATTGCAAATTGCGACGTCTGTCGTCGTGTAAAAGCAGAGCATCAACGGCCTGCTGGCACCCTTCAACCCTTAGCTATTCCTGAATGGAAATGGGATAAAATTGGTATGGATTTCATTACCGGTTTTCCCAGGACCAAGAGAGGGAATAATGCTATCTTCGTCGTGGTCGATCGTCTTTCCAAAGTAGCCCATTTCTTACCTGTTCGTGAGAGTATAACCGCTAGCCAGCTGGCAGACTTATACATCTCCCGAATAGTGTCCCTCCATGGTGTTCCTTTGGAAATTAACTCGGATCGAGGAAGTCTTTTCACCTCTCGATTTTGGGAAAGTTTCCAAAATGCTATGGGAACCCGTCTCTCCTTTAGCACCGCTTTCCACCCTCAGTCGAGTGGTCAAGTGGAACGCGTCAACCAAATTCTAGAAGACATGCTTCGAGCCTCCGTTATCTCGTTCGGAATGGACTGGGAGAAGTGCCTTCCATTTGCCGAATTCGCTTACAACAACAGCTATCAATCTAGCTTGGGTAAAGCCCCTTTTGAAGTTCTCTATGGACGACGGTGTCGAACACCCCTTAACTGGTCAGAGACCGGGGAAAGACAATTCTTTGGCCCGGATATGATTCAGGAAGCAGAAGAGCAAGTTCGTATCGTTCGTGAAAAGTTGAAAACAGCCCAATCTCGTCAAAAGAGTCAATATAACCGAAAACATAAGGCTATGACTTTCGAGGTTGACGAGAAGGCTTATCTTCGGGTCACCCCTCTGAAGGGAACCCATCGTTTCGGTATCAAAGGCAAATTGGCTCCTCGTTACATTGGACCTTTTCGCATCCTTGCCAAACGAGGAGAAGTTGCCTACCAGTTGGAACTACCTCCGCACCTCTCCAGAGTTCACGATGTCTTCCACGTTTCTCAACTCAGGCGTTGCTTCTCGGATCCTATCCGTGAAGTGGACCACGAAACGCTTGATCTTCAAGATGATCTTACATATCGAGAGTACCCCATTCGTATCCTCGATCAAGCCGAACGTACCACCCGGCGTCATAATATCAAATTTCTCAAAGTTAATGGTCGCACCATTCTGAGGATGAGGCAACCTGGGAAAGGGAGGATCGTCTTCGACTCGAGTATCCCGCCTTCTTCCCGGAGGAACCCAAATCTCGGGACGAGATTCTTTTGAGTGGGGGTGAGTTGTCACACCCTAGCTAGTCATGCATTAGAGTGTTGCATCATGTTTACTCTTTCATCAGAAACTTGAAATGGGGATCTGTGAAACCCTCAGAACCATTTTGAAAATGACCCAAATAAAAATTTCTCCAAAAGGATCCAAGAAAATGCTCATGTTGCTCTCTGAAAATATTGGACAGAGATAAAAATCAAACCAATATTTTTAGTGGCTCATGGACATTTATTTTGGGCATTTGGAATTAATGCATAAATATTTGCATTGGAAATATATTAATTATATATATTAATATATGCCCAAATATTATGCCAATTATAAAAGAGCTCTGGAATAATATAAATAGCTCCTGCAAAAATTGGCATAAGTTAAATAAATGATTTAATATATTATTTAAATCAAAACAAATGTCAGAAATTAAAAAACAGAAAAATATATAACAGGAGGAGCTTACCTGGGCTCCTCCACTGTGCGGCCCAGCCAGCTGGCTGGCCCAGCCAGCAGCCGGCCCAGCCCACCTCCCTCCTCTGTCGTCTTCGTCCCGACAGAGGGAGGGGAGTGTGGCCGGCGCGCGCGCACGCCACCGCGCCACGCCACCTGCTCGCCTGCTTGCCTGCCCTCCCCTCCTCGCTCGATGCCCTGGACGACGCCACGCCTCTCCCCCTGCTCTCTCTCACTCTCCCCCGGCTCTCCTCTCCTCTCCCTCGCTCTCTCTCTCACACGGCCGAACACCACCGTCGCCGCCGTTCGCCACAGCAGCCGTCTCCGGCCACCCCTCGCTCCCCCGACTAGCTCAGAAGCTCCGCCACGACCCCCTCTTCCTCCCCACCGCTCCACAGCTCCCCGGAAGCCCTGCATCGCCGCCACGTCGCCGTTCCCCTCTTCGGGCTCCGATCATCGTCGCCGTCGAATTCGTCGTCTCCGGCGCGTCCCCGAGCCCGCTTCGACGCCCACTGCAACCGCGGTGAGCCCCCGGATCGTTTCCCCCTTCTCCCCTGGTCTCTTTCGACCTCTAGGCCCTAGCCCCACCTTGGCCGAGAGCTCCACGCCGCCGGCGATGTCGCCGTCGTGGCCACGGTCGCCGTAGCGCCCAACCGAGCACACCGTCGTGCTCCACACCTCACCAGGAGCACGTAGCACGCACCAACACCTCTTCTAACGCCCTGCAACGCCGATTCCGACCGCACCCGAACTCCGGCCGCCGCAGCCGAGCTCGCCGCCGTCAACTCCGGCCACCCCGAGCCCAACCACCACCACCAATAGTCGCGGCTCAACCTCAGCAACACGTAGATGCCTTCCGCCGTCCATTTGGTTGCCGGAATGGCAAAAAGCACTTTCGCCGCCGTCTCGGACCTCGCCGGCGTCATGTCGCCGGTGGGGTTTGACTTGTCCGACCTGGGGTTTGACCCCCCAGGGTCACTGACGCGTGGGCCCTGTCGGCCAGGTGGTTAGGTTAGCGCTAACTACTGTTAGTCAACCCCCCTGACACTGACAGTGGGCCCCAGCGCCACTAATCCCTAATTAGGATTAATTTAAACCTGTTTAACCCCCCCTGTCACTGACGTGTGGCCCCCACACGTCAGGTTTGACTTCAGCCAGCCGCAGTTGACCTGCTGACGTCACACTGACGTCAGGCTGACGCAGTAATTGATTTTCTGGATTTAAATTAAATCAGGAAATTCCAGAATATTAATTAAACTTCAAAAATTCATAACTTTTATTCTGTAACTCCAAATTGGACAAGTTATATATGAAAAATGATCAGAAAAATCCAATCTATCCATCTGTACTATTTTCATGCATGATCAAACAAGTTAAATTGATGTTTTAAGAAGAACAAGGAAAAACACTTTAAAAGGCCATGTTTGAGTTTGAAATTTGAATCTTTGATTCAAATTTGTTCAAACCCCTCTGGTTTTAGTTGCATTAGCCCAACACACTCATATTGCCATGTTTCATGCATGCATCATATTGTTGCACATTGTTTGGTGATGTTTGTGTATCGGTGTCCTTTACGACAGGTTCTGCCTCCGAGGAGTACCGTGATTACCCTAACGAAGAATCATATCCGAGCGTCGAACCATCAGGCAAGCAACCAACCATTTGATCATATCGATACAATCCCATGTTCTCGCTCCTGCTCTCTTTTACTGCATTAAGACAACGCAATTCAAACTGCTGTGTGCTACGGTAGTTGAACCCATTTCCTCTTCATGACCTGTCATTGCCACAGTAACTAGATGAAACCCACTAGCATGTGTAGGAGTTGATTGAGCCCTATGTATGTGTTGTTCCTACCTTGCTATGCCTGCTATGCTTAGAGTCGTGTCAGGTCTGGTTCATCTGGGTGATGGACTGGAGTGAAATGTTATGTCGGTAAGGAGAGTGGTGTGGTGAACACGATTTGGTAAAGGTATCGATGAGAGGCCATGTAGGAGTACATGGTGGGTTGTTTCATTGAAGCCGACCTTAAGCACTGAGATCTGTATGTGTGATTTAAGAATCAGCTACTACCATGCATTGGGCCCGAAACCAATGGACCCTCTCGACTTCTTATTCACCCTAGTTCTCCGTCCAGGAGTTGCAAGTAGTTTCTGGTGTTTGTAGCCTACTGGAGGCCGTGGACAGCCCTGACCGTAGGGGTGGGCTGTGATGCGGTAGGTACGTGGCACGGTGTACCGAATACCCGTTAGGTATCCCGGGAACCCTGTTCACATCGTTCGGGGCCGTATGGGAAACCTCGGCCGGACTCCCTGCGGATGGAACCTGAATAGGCGATAAACCTGGACTGGAGGCTTAGGTGATTAGGTAGGTCGTGGCCGACACCCACGTTGGGCTTCCGCTTGAAGGTTGCCGAGTACATGTCGTGTAAACGACGATAAGTGGTGAGAGCGTGTATGAAGGAGTACACCCCTGCAGGGTTAACATGATCTATTCGAATAGTCGCGTCCGCGGTAAAGGACTACTTGGTTGCCTATACAGTTCATAGACAAGTAAATGGAAACTACTAAAAGCCTCAAGATAAGTGTGAGTGCCGAGGATGGCTCTTCCGTAGGAAGACGGAGGTGGATCCTCGGTAGTGTATTGAAGTGGTGAGTAGTGGACTCGTGTGCGCAAACCATTTCAAGTTGGAGTATCGTAGGATAGTCTAGCCAAGAGTCAAAGCTAGCTTGCTGCAATAACTCCACCAACCCTTCTTGATACTATGCATGTATGTAGGATCTGATGTAAGTCTTGCTGAGTACCTTTGTACTCATGTTGCTATAATCTACATTTTTACAGAAGACGCTGCAACCCCTTCTGATGGGTTCTATGTAGACGTTGACATCAACGAGTAGGCTAAAGACCCAGGTGGTGACCCTGAGCTTGTGATGGACCACGTAGTATAGCTAGGCTTTCCAAGCCTCTTTTATTTTACTAGTTGTCTGTACTCAGACAAGTTACTTCCGCTGCTGGCTTGTATGATTGTATGACTTGTATGTTGGGTCGTGAGACCCGTACCTTTGTGAATGTTATGTATGGCTCCCTGAGCCTTAAATAAAGTACTTGTGTCATAGAGTCATGTTGTGATGCTTCGTTGTATTTGCACATATCGAGCATATTGTGTGTATGATTGAAATGCTTGGTATGTGTGGGATCTGACTATCTAGTTGTTTATCTTTAGTAGCCTCTCTTACCGGGAAATGTCTCCTAGTGTTACCGCTGAGCCATGATAGCTTGCTACTGCTCTGGAACACTTAGGCTGGCCGGCATGTGTCCTTCTTCGTTCCTGTGTCTGTCCCTTCGGGGAAATGTCACGCTTTGAGTACCGGAGTCCTGTTAGCCCGCTACAGCCCGGTTTACCGGAGTCCTGCTAGCCTAGTGCTACAGCCCGGACCCACTTGCTGATGACCGACACGTTCGAAGCTGGGTCATGGATGCCTGTCCCTGTAAGTCTGTGCCACTTTGGGTTTACGACTAGTCATGTCAGCCCGGGCTCCTTATCATATGGATGCTAGCGACACTATCATATACGTGAGCCAAAAGGCGCAAACGGTCCCGGGAAAAGGTAAGACGACACCCGTGGGGATACCGTGCGTGAGGCCGCAAAGTGATATGAGGTGTTACCAGCTAGATCGATGTGACATCGAGTCGGGGTCCTGACAGGTGCGCCCCCCCTAGGGTGCGCCCCTACCTCGTGGGCCCCCTGGAAACCCTCAGACGCCAACTCCAACTCTATATATTTGCTTTCAGAGATAAAAAAATAAGAGAGAAGAAATCATCGCGTTTTACGATACGGAGCTGCCGCCAAGCCCTAAAACCTCTCGGGAGGGCTGATCTGGAGTCTGTTTGGGGCTCCGGAGAGGGGGATTCGTCGCCGTCGTCATCATCAACCATCCTCCATCACCAATTTCATGATGCTCACCGCCGTGCGTGAGTAATTCCATCGTAGGCTTACTGGACGGTGATGGGTTGGATGAGATTTATCATGTAATCGAGTTAGTTTTGTTAGGGTTTGATCCCTAGTATCCATTATGTTCTGAGATTGATGTTGCTATGACTTTGCTATGCTTAATGCTTGTCACTAGGGCCCGAGTGCCATGATTTCAGAGCTGGGCCTATTATGTTTTCATGAATATATGTGAGTTCTTGATCCTATCTTGCAAGTCTATAGTCACCTACTATGTGTTATGATCCGGCAACCCCGAAGTGACAATAATCGGGACCACTCCTGGTGATGACCATAGTTTGAGGAGTTCATGTATTGACTATGTGCTAATGCTTTGTTCCGATTCTCTATTAAAAGGAGGCCTTAATATCCCTTAGTTTCCAATAGGACCCCGCTGCCACGGGAGGGTAGGACAAAATATGTCATGCAAGTTCTTTTCCATAAGCACGTATGACTATATACAGAATACATGCCTACATTACATTGACGAATTGGAGCTAGTTCTGTGTCACCCTATGTTATCACTGTTACATGATGAACCGCATCCGGCATAATTATCCATCACTGATCCGGTGCCTACGAGTTTTCCATATACTGGTTTACGCTTATTTACTTTTCCGCTGCTACTGTTACAATCACTACAAAATACCAAAAACATTACTTTTGTTGTCTTTACTTTTGTTGCCGTTACCACTACTATCGTATTACTTTGCTACTAAACACTTTGCTGCAGATACTAAGTTTCCAGGTGTGGTTGATTGACAACTCAGCTGCTAATACTTGAGAATATTCTTTGGCTCCCCTTGTGTCAAATCAATAAATTTGGGTTGAATACTCTACCCTCGAAAGCTGTTGCGATCCCCTATACTTGTGGGTCGTCAGGTATCATTATGACGTTGGATCAATTTTTACCTTGGTTGTGATTATGATCGCATTTGTTGTTACATTGAAAGGTTTTACATAGTTTCAGTGTATGGTTTAACTAGATGCTCTGGAGAGCTATGTGCATGAAATTATGATACCATGCCAACTTTCAATCCTTTGAGAGTTCATTTGAAATGCTTTCCAATTTCAGGGTCTTAATAGCTCAAAATAATCAGTAAATGCATGAAAAATAACAAATGAAGTCAGAAAGGGTTAAAAATTAATGATGTGGCTTTGAATGGTGCATTTTGAACATAGAAAAACTATGAAGTTCAAATAGGTTAAAAAATGAAATCCCTGATACTTCGAAAGATATTGTCTGTTTTGTACACGAAGTGCATCCAGTTTTTGCCGTAACCCTCTTAACTTTCTTGCACATGCTATGTGGATGAAATGATGATACCATGCCAACTTTCAACCTTTTCAGAGTTCATTTGAAATGCTTTTCAATTTCAGGGTCTTATAGCTCAAAATAATCAGTAAATGCATGAAAATTAACAAATGAAGTCAGAAAGGGTTGAAAACTGATGATGTGGCTTTGAATGGTGCATTTTGAACAAAGAAAAACTATGGACTTCAAATAAGTTATAAAAATGAAATCCTTTTGTAACTAAAATCCCTTTATAAAACTCTAATAGCAAAAGGATTGAACTAAAAAGCTTTTATAAACCTGTAGTATTTTTTAAACTAAAATTATATAAAATTCATGCCACTGAAATTATCAAAGTATTTTATGTTCAAAACATGAAAAGTAGAAAGAAAAAAATAAACTTTAATAAATAAGTAGAAACAAAATAAAATAAAATAAATAAGTAGAAACAAAATAAACATTAACAAAGTAAATTAAATAAACTTTAATAAATAATTAGAAACAAAATAAAATAAAATAAAATTTAATAGAATAAATAAGTAGAAACAAAATAAATTAAATTAAATTTAATACAATAAATAAGTAGAAATAAAATAAAATAAACTTTAATAAAATAAAGAAGTAGAAACAAAATAAACTTTATAAAAGTAAATAAATAAACTTTAATAAAATAAATAAAAATAGCAATAGTAAGTTTTTTGTTGTAAGTAGAAACAAAATAAATAAATAAAATGCCACCTACTGGGCCACCACGATCTGAATACGACTAGAAACCCAACCACGGGCCAGGATTCAGGCCCGTAGGAGGCCCAGTAGGCCCACAAGCACATCGTGACAAATTAGGCCCGAAAGCCTGCAGTTGAGAGGAGCTCGAGAGGGTTGGCGCAGCAGCGCTTATAAACCACTCTCGAGCTCTCTCAACTAGCAAGGTGGGACTAAATTTTCTGCCGCGACGCGGGCAACACAGGGCCTTTGGTCACGGTTGGTGCCACCAACCGAGACTAAAGTGGTGCATTGGTACCGGTTCGTGGCACCAACCGGGACCAATGCCCCCCCTTTCGTCCCGGTTGGTGCCACCAACCGGTACCAAAGGCCGCCGCTTCCAGCCCTTTGGGCTGCTAAAAAGAGACCTCTCAGTTGCCCCGCCCCAACGATGCCGCCAGGCTGCCCGAGCTCGCCCCGTCGACACCATCGCCGCCCTCTGCCCCGTCAACGCCGCCGCCCCTGCCCCGACCACGTCGCCGTTGCCCCTGCCCCGCCCGACCACGCTGCCGTCGCCGCCCTCTACCCCGACGTCGTGCCTCTGCC
>NC_041382.1:25773070-25773742 GCF_002162155.2 Triticum dicoccoides
ATGTCCTGTTTTTTTCAAATTTTTTGTTCATATATATGATGATTTTAGGTTAGTTTCATTTTTTGAAAAGTTTATATATATTTAGGAAGAAGGAAGAAGAAGAAGAAAAAGTTTTATATATGCAAAGGTTACATTTTTAGAAAAGTTTTATATATCTAGCTAGGAAGAAGGAAGAAGAAGAAAAAGGAGAGGAAAAAGGAAAATAAGAAGAGGAAGAGGAGAGGAAGCAGAGTAGAAATAAATAAGAAGAGGAAAAAAAGAAAAAGAAGAGGAGAAGAAGAAAAGAATAGAGGAGAAGAGAAGAAATAGAAAAGGAGAAGAAGAAATTCCTTTCTTCTTCTCCTCTATTCCTATTTTCTTCTCCTTTTCTATTTTTCGATCTTCTCCTCAATTCCTTTCTTCTTCTACTATTTTTTTCTTATTTTTTTCTTCGATCTTCTCCTCTATTCCTTTCTTCTTCTCCTCTTTTTATTTCTTCACCTTCTTATTTTTTATCGGGTATGTCGTTGTCGATATACCCCCTCCCGATAACTTTGTTTAGTTTTAGGATTATTTTAGTTTATGTTTAGTTTAGGAAGAAGGAAAAGAAAAAGGAGAAGAAGGGGAGAGGAAGAAGGGGAGAGGAAGAAGAGGAGAAATAAATAAGAAGAGGAAAAAAGGAAGAAAAAAAGA
>NC_041382.1:25773962-25809494 GCF_002162155.2 Triticum dicoccoides
CGGCCGTCTCGCTCGACCAAAACTCTTGAGGACACCCAAACCCTAGAAAAAAATGATGTCGGTCTCCTACCCCCTCCCGCCGCGCCCCTACCCGACAAACTCTCTCGAGGCCACCCAAATTTACCAAGTTAAAAGAGTGTTGTCCCACCCCAAACCCTTGAATCGTTGTCGAGGCCACCCCAAACCTTTGAAGTGTTGCCGAGGCCACCCCAAACCCTAGAGAAGCGTCGAGGCCACTAATATGATTCCTTATTGTGATTAGCTAGCTAGTTCTACATTTGCCACTAGTATATCCATCTGTCATGTTTGAATAATAATTGCCATGTTGTAAATATTTGCAGAAACTATGGAGCACCCCCGAGACAAAGCAACAGAAGCGGTGTTAGGGGACATAATCGCAGCTGGAAGTGATGTCGTCATGTCATTTCTCAACGAAACCGATGGTCTGGAAGGACAAGGTGAAGAAGCAGGCTACGGTGATCGAACAATGGAGGAGGAAGGACATGATTATGATGGTTCCGGTGACCGAATGCCGGTGGAAGAAGGACACCTTGATGACGGCTCCGGTGACCGAATGCCGGTGGAAGAAGGACACCATGATGATGGCTCCGGTGACCGAACGGAGTCCGGCGAGGTATATATATTAATTAAGCATGTGCTAACTATAGCTAATTGATGCATTATTTGTTTATGGTATGTACACATATTAATTAATAACTCTCGTCTTTCTTCTTTTATCTAGCCCTCCGGATCGAGCACAACTTCGGTAAAGAAAAGAGGCCCGAAAAAAAATTGCGCTCAGATGAAAGGTTTGAGATCACAGCAATCGTGCGCGATGGCAGACTGATTGAACCCATCCGGACAAAGGAAGCATTTGCTGCTCAGTACGGGGTTCTTGTTAGGGACAAGATCCCGATCAGCATCCACCAATGGTATAAGCCGGCTAAATATGACCCTGAGGTGTCTTATGTCAATGATATGTAGAAATATGATCTTTGGACCGCGCTGAAGGAAAATTTCACCCTACCGCCACAGGAGGATCCGGAGAAGCCAGTTATAGAGCAATTGATCAAGTCTCATGCTCTTAAGAATATGACAGAACTATTCAGGAGGTGTAAGAATGAGATGAAAACAATGTTTGTCGACAAAGAAGAGACACCAGAATTCACCGGCCAGTATGAGAAGATCAGAGATCAGTGGGATGACTTTGTGGCCCACTAGACATCGGACAAGAGTAAGAAGATGTCAGCGACAAACAAGAAAAATGATGCGAAGAAGAAGCTTCACCATTGCATGGGGTCAGGTGGCTACCTCAAAGCCCGGCCGTTGTGGGCCAAGGCTGAGAATGACATGTAAGATAAAGGGGTCAAACCAGAGACATTGAACTGGCCAGACCGTTGCCGGACTTGGTTCTTCGGGGTTGGCAGAACCTTGGACCCTGTATCAGGGAAGTGCCGTTGGACGAACGACCAATTGCGAATACCCGTCACGAAGCTTCGGCAGTATATCGATGCAGCGCAGCAAGGGACGTTCGTTCCAGACAGAGAGAACGACGAGCTCACAATGGCCCTCGGGAATGATGAGCACCCTGGATGGACACGAGGCACGCCAGGCTTCGTTTCGTGGAAGGTTGGGTTTCCGGACGCAGGCGGTTAAAAATGCCAGGGTAGGAGGAAGAAAGTGGAGCATATCCAAATTCAAGCGATGCACGCAAGGGTACGAGGATAGAGCAACGAGAAGCAGATCACATCAAGCGACCTGCCAAAGCTTCCCCCGAAGCTAGCCCGCCATCTCAGCGGAGAAGCAACGTGGCTTCCACCGAGCTACAGCAACTGGAGTCTATCTTCACGGCTCCTGCTAGCTACCCCGTGGACTTAATCACGGAGTCTCAAAATTGCCACCTTATGACGCAATGGATGAAATTTAAAGTCAAGGCGGTTGTTGGCTCTGTTGCACCTCCTGAACCTGGCACAACTTTTCACTGCCAGACGATTCCAAAAGGATATGCTAGGGTGATGGTGGATGAAATAACGGATGGATTTGAGGACCTCGATCTTGACCACTCTACGGGTGAAAAGGAGATTCGGCTGGGTTCTTGTCTGTTGATTCCATGCCTATGGTGGAAGGAGCTCATCAACCTCCCGAACTGGACGCCTCCGCCTCCTCCTCCTCCGGTGAGTCAGGGCACTCCACCTCCTCCTCCGGCGAGTGATCAGGGCACTCAGCCTCGTTCACCGGTGTGCGGCGGCACTCCGCCTCCTTCTCCGCCTGCGCCGGTGCGCCAGAGCAGCCAGCCTCCTTCTCCGGCGCGTGGCGGCAGTCCGCCTCGTCAGCAAGGGTGGAAGAGACCCGCCGCCACTCCGGCTGCTCCGGCGCGTCGTAGTCCTCCTCCTTCGCCTCGTGAGCAAGGAAAGAAGCGCAGCCGCTCCGTCTGCTCCGGCGTCTAGCAGTACAGCCAGAAGAGGGAGGCAATACAGATTCGGTCCTTCTCTGAAGACTCTAGAGAAGTTACCATATGAGAGGACCTCGGAGGAAAATGAGAAAATCGTGCGACACGAAGTGATGAACTAATACGTCTCCGTCGTATCTATAATTTTTGATTGTTCCATGCCAGTATTATTCAACTTTCATATACTTTTTGGTAAATTTTTATATTATTTTTGGGACTAACATATTGATCCAGTGCCCAGTGCTAGTTCCTGTCTGTTGCATGTTTTTGGTTTCACAGAATATCCATATCAAACAGAGTCCAAACAGGATAAAAACGGACGGATCTTATTTTTGGAAAATATGGAAAATTTGGAAGGAAAATCAACGCGAACCAGTGCCCGAGGTGGTCACGAGGCAGGGGGCGCGCCCCTACCCTCGTGAGCCCACCGTAAGGCGGTTGACGCTCTTCTTTTGCCGCAAGAAAGCTAATATTCGGAAAAAAAATCACGGCAAAGGTTTCAGGCCAATCGGAGTTACGGATCTCCATATATACACAAAACGGTGAAACAGAGCCGGAACAGAACGCAGAACCAGAGAGAGACAGAGAGATAGATCCAATCTCGGAGGGGCTCTCGCCCCTCCCACGCCATGGGAGCCAAGGACCAGAGGGGAATCCTTCTCCCATCTAGGGAGGAGGTCAAGGAAGAAGAAGAAGAACAAGAAGAAGAAGGGGGCCCCTCTCCCCCTTGCTTCCGGTGGCGTCGGAGCGCTGCCGGGGCCATCACCATCACCGCCATCATCACCAACTCTTCCTACCTCTATGCAGTGGTGTAACCTCTCTCTTACCCGCTATAATCTCTACTTAAACATGGTGATCAACGCTATATATTATTTCCCAATGATGTATGGCTATCCTATCATGTTTGAGTAGATCTGTTTTTTCCTAATGGCTATTTGATGATCGGGATTGGTTTGAGTTGTATGTTTTATTATTGGTGCTGTCCTATGGTGCTCTCCGTGTCGCGCAAGCGTGAGGGATTCCCGTTGTAGGGTTTGCAATATGCTTATGATTTGCTTATGGTGGGTGGCGTGAGTGACAAAAGCACAGACCCAAGTAAGTAGGTTGTTTGCGTATGGGATAAAGGGGACTTGATACTTTAATGCTATGGTTGGGTTTTACCTTAATGAGTCTTTAGTAGTTGCGGATGCTTGCTAGAGTTCCAATCATAAGTGCATATGATCCAAATAGACAAAGTATGTTAACTTATGCCCCTCTCTCAAATAAAATTACAATAATGATTACCGGTCTAGTTATCGATTGCCTAGGGACAAATAATTTTCTTGTTGACAAAAGCTCTTTACTAAAACTAATTTAGTTGTGTCTTTATCTAAACAGCCCCTAGCTTTCATTTACGTGTTCTTTACTTTCTTGCAAGCTTACCCAAAAACACCTACAAAGTACTTCTAGTTTCATACTTGTTTCCGGTAAAGCGAACGTCAAGTGTGCATAGAGTTGTATCGGTGGTCGATAGAACTTGAGGGAATATTTGTTCTACCTTTATCTCCTCGTTGGTTTCGACACTCTTACTTATCGAAAGAGGCTACAATTGATCCCCTATACTTGTGGGTTACCAAGACCTTTTTCTGGCGCCGTTGCCGGGGAGCAATAGCGTGGCGTGAATATTCTCGTGTGTGCTTGTTTTCTTTATCACTAAGTAATTTTTATTTGCTGTTCTTAGTTGTTTTCTATCTTTAGTTATGGGTAGGAAACGTAAAATACCAAAAAAATTAGTTGTACCTACTGAACCAATGGTTGAAGAACCACTCAAAATCTATCACACTGCTGAAGCTTATTACTTGGATCATCTTCGATCCCTATGTGCTCGTGCTAAAAGCCCAACTAGTTTAGTTGAGGGAAAATCCTTAGATGAGCATGCTTGTTATGTGCGACACCGAATATCTGAAAAAGGGAAAATTCTATTGGGTCAAATTCGTCGTTTGCAATGCTATGCTTGGAATTTATGTGAAATTTATGATTTTACTTGTTGCTTTGAAAACCCTAAGAAACACCTTCCCTATCAATGTGAGTTTAGTGATAATGGAATCGTATCTTCCTATGCTAAGGGTGTTTACAATTACTATGATGTTCAACAAATTGAAGAATTTGTTGCTTTTAAGGGTGCTTATGAAATTGCTTCTTTGATTGAAAAGTATGATGCTACTTTTCACAAATCTGAAAATTTAACTATACTTAAATATTGCTATGATAATTATGCTTCTAATGCTTATGTTAAACCATATATTGAGAACTACTCCGTTGTCCAAGAAGACACTAATATTTTGCAGGAGTTTGTGGAAGAAGAAATTGATGATACTGTGAGCTCATTGGATGAAAAAGATGAGGAAGAGAGCGAAGAACAAAAGGAGGAAGAGCGGATTAGCTACCCGTGCCCACCTTCTAATGAGAGTAACTCTTCAACTCATACATTGTTTAATTCCCCTTCGTGCTTATCAAAGGATGATTGCTATGATGATTGTTATGATCCCATTGATTCTCTTGAAATGTCCGTTTTTAATGATGCTTGCTATGCTTGTGGCCAAGATGCCAATATGAATTATGCTTATGGAGATGAACTTGCTATAGTTCCTTATGTTAAACATGAAATTGTTGCTATTGCACCCACACATGATAGTCCTATTATCTTTTTAAATTCTCCCAACTACACTATATCGGAGAAGTTTGCCCTTATTAAGGATTATATTGATGGGTTGCCTTTTACCGTTACACGTGATGATTTTGATGAATATAATATGCATGTGCTTTCTGCTCCTACTTGCAATTATTATGAGAGAGGAACTATATCTCCACCTCTCTATGTTTCCAATATGATAAAATTGCAAGAAACTATTTATACTATGCATTGGCCTTTACCATGTGTGCATGAATTGTTCTTTTATGACATGCCGATGCATAGGAAGAGAGTTAGACTTCGTTGTTACATGATATATGTTACTTTGTGCTCACCACTAAATGCTAAATCATTGTTAATTTAAATTGGCTTTGATATACCTTGGGATCCGGGTGGATTCATTACTTGAGCACTATATGCCTAGCTTAATGGCTTTAAAAAAGCGCTGCCAGGGAGACAAACCGGAAGTTTTAGAGAGTCATTTATTTCTGTTGTGTGCTTTTATAAAGTTTAAATATAAAAATAATGTGCCAAGGTTTGCCTTTAGGATGTTTACATTTGCTTGATGGTTTGTATGGTGCAGGACAGAAACTTTGGCTGTAGTCGCGATTTTACATTTATTGCTGGAACGTGAAATGGTTCTGATTCTTTTTGCAATGTCTTCCTATACAAATTTTTTATTTTTCCTAATTTTGGTAGAATTTTTCAAGTATCAGAAGTATGGTGAATGTTCACAGTATTGCAGACTGTTCTGTTTTAGACAGATTCTGTTTTTGATGCATAGTTTGCTTGTTTTGATGAACCTATCAATTTATATCAGTGAATAAGCCATGAAAAAGCTATATTACAGTAGACACAATGCAAAAACAAAATATGAATTGGTTTGCACCAATACTTAGAATAGTGATTAGCTTTATTATACTAACGGATCTTACCGAGTTTTCTGTTGAAGTTTTGTGTGGATGAAGTGTTCGATGATTGAGAAGGTTTTGATGTGAGAAGAAGGAAGAGAGGCAAGAGCTCAAGCTTGGGGATGCCCGAGGCACCCCAAGTAAATATTCAAGGAGACTCAAGCGTCTAAGCTTGGGGATGCTCCGGAAGGCATCCCCTCTTTCTTCAACAAGTATCAGTATGTTTTCGGATTCGTTTCGTTCATGCGATATGTGCGATCTTGGAGCGTCTTTTGCATTTAGTTTTCATTTTTATTTTATGCACCATGCTGGTATGATATAGTCCTTGGTTGATTTATAGAATGCTCTATGCACTTCACTTATATCTTTTGAGTATGGCTTTATAGAATGCTTCATGTGCTTCACTTATATCATTTGAAGTTTGGATTGCGTGTTTCTCTTTACATAGACAACCGCCATTTGTAGAATGCTCTTTTGCTTCACTTATATTTGTTAGAGCGTGGTCATATCTTTTGTAGAAAGAATTAAACTCTCTTGCTTCACTTATATCTATTTAGAGAGATGACATAAACTGGTCATTCACATGGTTAGTCATAAAATCCTACATAAAACTTGTAGATCACTGAATATGATATGTTTGATTCCTTGCAATAGTTTTGCGATATCAAGATGGTGATATTAGAGTCATGCTAGTTGAGTAATTGTGAAATTGAGAAATACTTTTGTTGAGGTTTGAAAGTCTCGTAGCATGCACGTATGGTGAACCGTTATGTAACGAAATCAGAACATGAGGTGTTTATTGATTGTCTTCCTTATGAGTGGCGGTCGGGGACGAGCGATGGTCTTTTCCTACCATTCTATCCCCCTAGGAGCATGCGCGTAGTACTTTGTTTCGATTACTAATAGATTTTTGCAACAAGTATGTGAGTTCTTTATGATTAATGTTGAGTCCATGGATTATACGCACTCTCACCCTTCCATCATTGCTAGCCTTTTCGGTACCGTGCATTGCCCTTTCTCGCCTCGAGAGTTGGTGCAAACTTCGCCGGTGCATCCAAACCCCGTGATATGATATGCTCTGTCACACATAAACCTCCTTATATCTTCCTCAAAACAGCCACCATACCTACCTATCATGGCATTTCCATAGCCATTCCGAGATATATTGCCATGCAACTTCCATCATCATCATATACATGACTTGAGCATTTATTGTCATATTGCTTTGCATGATCGTAAGATAGCTATCATGATGTTTTCATGGCTTGTCCTTTTTTGATGTCATTGCTACGCTAGATCATTGCACATCCCGGTACACCGCCGGAGGCATTCATATAGAGTCATATCTTTGTTCTAGATATCGAGTTGTAATATTGAGTTGTAAGTAAATAAAAGTGTGATGATCATCATTATTAGAGCATTGCCCCAGTGAGGAAAGGATGATGGAGACTATGATTCCCCCACAAGTCGAGATGAGACTCTGGACAAAAAAAATAGAAAGGCCAAAAAAAGAGAAGGCCAAAAAAACAAAAAAATGAGAGAAAAAGAGAGAAGGGGCAATGTTACTATCCTTTTACCACACTTGTGCTTCAAAGTAGCACCATGTTCTTCATATAGAGAGTCTCTTGAGTTATCACTTTCATATACTAGTGGGAATTTTCATCATAGAACTTGGCTTGTATATTCCGATGATGGGCTTCCTCAAATGCCCGAGGTCTTCATGAGCAAGCAAGTTGGATGCACACCCACTTAGTTTCCAGTTTGAGATTTCATAAACTTACAGCTCTTAGTGCATCCGTTGCATGGCAATCCCTACTCCTCACATTGATATCTATTAATGGGCATCTCCACAGCCCGTTGATATGCCTAGTTGATGTAAGACTTTCTTCCTTTTTTGTCTTCTCCACATAACCCCCATCATCATATTCTATTCCACCTATAGTGTTATGTCCATGGCTCACGCTCATGTATTGCGTGAAAGTTGAAAAGGTTTGAGAACGTCAAAAGTATGAAACAATTGCTTGGCTTGTCATCGGGGTTGTGCATGATGTGAATGCTTTGTGTGGTGAAGATGGAGCATAGCCAGACTATATGATTTTGTAGGGATGAGCTTTCTTTGGCTATGTTATTTCAATAAGACATAATTGCTTGGTTGGTAGGCTTGAAATATTATTGTCTTTATGTCAAAGGACAGATTATTGCTTTGAATCACTCGTGTCTTAATATTCATGCCATGATTAGACATATGATCAAGATTATGCTAGGTAGAATTCCACATCAAAAATTATCTTTTTTATCATTTACATACTCGAGGACGAGCAGGAATTAAGCTTGGGGATGCTGATACGTCTCCGTCGTATCTATAATTTTTTATTGTTCCATGCCAATATTATTCAACTTTCATATAATTTTTGGCAGCTTTTTATATTATTTTTGGGACTAACATATTGATCCAGTGCCCAGTGCCAGTTCCTGTCTGTTGCATGTTTTTGGTTTCGCAGAATATCCATATTAAATGGAGTCCAAACGGGATAAAAAGGACGGAGCTTATTTTTGGAAAATATGGAAAATTTCAAAGGAAAATCAATGCAAACCAATGCCCGAGGTGGTCACGAGGCAGGGGGGCGCGCCTGCCCCCCTGGGCGCACCCCCTACCCTCGTGAGCCCACCATAAGGCGGTTGACGCTCTTCTTTTGCCGCAAGAAAGCTAATATTCGGAAAAAAAATCACGGTGAAGGTTTCAGGCCAATCGGAGTTACGGATCTCCATATATACACGAAACGGTGAAACAGAGCCGGAACAGAACGCAGAACCAGAGAGAGAAAGAGAGATAGATCCAATCTCGGAGGGGCTCTCGCCCCTCCCACGCCATGGGAGCCAAGGACCAGAGGGGAAACCCTTCTCCCATCTAGGGAGGAGGTCAAGGAAGAATAAGAAGAAGGGGGGCCCTCTCCCCCTTGCTTCCGGTGGCGCCGGAGCGCTGCCGGGGCCATCACCATCACCGCCATCTTCACCAACAACTTCACCGCCATCATCACCAAATCTTCCCCCCTCTATCCAGCGGTGTAATCTCTCTCTTACCCGCTGTAATCTCTACTTAAACATGGTGCTCAACGCTATATATTATTTCCCAATGATGTATGGCTATCCTATGATGTTTGAGTAGATCTGTTTTGTCCTAACGGCTATTTGATGATTGTGATTGGTTTGAGTTGTATGTTTTATTATTGGTGCTGTCCTATGGTGCTCTCCGTATCGCGCAAGCATGAGGGATTCCCGCTGTAGGGTTTGCAATATGCTTATGATTTGCTTATGGTGGGTGGCGTGAGTGACAGAAGCACAGACCCGAGTAAGTAGGTTGTTTGCGTATGGGATAAAGGGGACTTGATACTTTAATGCTATGGTTGGGTTTTACCTTAATGAGTCTTTAGTAGTTGCGGATGCTTGCTAGAGTTCCAATCAGAAGTGCATATGATCCAAGTAGAGTTAGCTTATGCCTCTCCCTCAAATAAAATTACAATAATGATTACCGGTCTAGTTATCGATTGCCTAGGGACAAATAATTTTCTTGTTGACAAAAGCTCTTTACTAAAACTAATTTAGTTGTGTCTTTATCTAAACAGCCCCTAGCTTTTATTTACGTGTTCTTTACTTTCTTGCAAGCTTACCCAAAAACACCTACAAAGTACTTCTAGTTTCATACTTGTTTCCGGTAAAGCGAACGTCAAGTGTGCGTAGAGTTGTATCGGTGGTCGATAGAACTTGAGGGAATATTGGTTCTACCTTTAGCTCCTCGTTGGGTTCGACATTCTTACTTATCGAAAGAGTCTACAATTGATCCCCTATACTTGTGGGTTATCACGAACTTCTTTGAAGGGGTGAAAGCAAAGAAACATCCACCTCCGGAGGAGAAGATAGATCCGGTGAAAGCGAAGCGCACTGTGGAAGCCCTGAAGAAACCACCAAAGTCTCCGCCGAAAGGCAACTATGAGCGCATTATTGAAAGGTCATTTATCGAAGAGTATTGGTCGGGAAGTACTGTCAGTGATCAAAGGTTAGCGCAACGACGAGCTGGGAAAAAAATTGCCCAGCTCGGCGAACAAGCGAACCAATCGTGCCCCCCGCTGATACGTCTCCAACGTATCTATAATTTTTGATTGTTCCATGCTATTTTATATTCTATTTTGGACATTATTGGGCTTTATTATACACTTTTATATTATTTTTGGGACTAACATATTAACTGGAGGTCCAACCCCGAATTGCTGTTTTTATTTGCCTATTTCAGAGTTCCGCACGAAAAGAATATTAAACAGAGTCCAAACGGAATGAAACCTTCGGGAACATGATTTTCGGAATGAACATGATCCACAGGACTTGGACCCTACGTTAAGAAAGCTACCAGGAAGGCACGAGGTAGGGGGTGCACCTACCCCCCCCCCCCAAGCGCGCCCTCCACCCTCATGGGGTCCACGTTGCTCCACCGACGTACTCCTTCCTCCTATATATACCTACGTACCCCCAAACTAACAGATATGGAGCCAAAACCCTAATTCCACCACCGTAACTTTCTGTATCCGTGAGATCCCATCTTGGGGCCTTTTCCGGAGCTCCGCTGGAGGGGGCATCGATCACGGAGGGCTTCTACATCAACACCATAGCCTCTCCGATGAAGTGTGAGTAGTTTACTTCAGACCTTCGGGTCCATAGTTATTAGCTAGATGGCTTCTTCTCTCTTTTTGGATCTCAATACAAAGTTCTCCCCCTCTCTTGTGGATATCTATTCGATGTAATCTTCTTTTGCGGTGTGTTTGTTGAGATCGACGAATTGTGGGTTTACGATCAAGTTTATCTATTAACTATATTTGAATCTTCTTCGAATTCTTTTATGTATGATTGGTTATCTTTGTAAGTCTCTTCGAATTATCAGTTTGGTTTGGCCTACTAGATTGATCTTTCTTGCAATGGGAGAAATGCTTAGCTTTGGGTTCAATCTTGCGGTGTCCTTTCCCAGTGACAGTAGGGGCAGCAAGGCACGTATTGTATTGTCGCCATCGAGGATAACAAGATGGGGTTTATTTCATATTGCATGAGTTTATCCCTCTACATCATGTCATCTTGCTTAAAACGTTACTATGTTCTCTTGAACTTAATACTCTAGATGCATGCCGGATAGCGGTCGATGTGTGGAGTAATAGTAGTAGATGCAGGCAGGAGTCGGTCTACTTGTCTTGGACGTGATGCCTATATACATGATCATACCTAGATATTCTCATAACTATGCTCAATTCTGTCAATTGCTCAACAGTAATTTGTTTACCCACCGTAATACTTATGCTCTCGAGAGAAGCCACTACTGAAACCTATGGCCCCCGGCCGGGTCTATTTTCCATCATATTAATCTTCCGTCAACAAGCTATTTCCTTTTCTGTTTATTTTGCTTTCTTTACTTTGCATCTTTATCATAAAAATACCAAAAATATTATCTTATAATATCTATCAGATCTCACTCTCGTAAGTGACCGTGAAGGGATTGACAACCCCTTTATTGTGTTGGTTGCGAGGAGTTTATTTGTTTGTGTATGTGCGAGGGACTCGTGCGTGGCCTCCTACTGGATTGATACCTTGGTTCTCAAAAATTGAGGGAAATACTTACGCTACTTTGCTGCATCACCCTTTCCTCTTCAAGGGAAAAACCAACGCAGTGCTCAAGAGGTAGCACACTCTCAAGATGTCTAGCGATATCGTCGCTAATGATTCGAGGATGGTGCCCGGTTATACCAATCTTGGAGATTACCTGCCCGATGATGTACATTATGAATAGTTGGAGGTGGACGAACACAAATACGAGTACGGGAAGCCTCTTGTCAAAGATGAAAGATCTCTAGCAACGATGATGCGAAGAATCCATGATTGGTACATGAAAACCTGCAGAGAGTCTGGGGGGAGGAATATTTTGACGTTGAGAGTTAAAGAGGAGCATGACCTCGTTGGAACTGATCTGTTGAATGTTCCATTTGAGGAATCTTCCAGTTTTTCAATCAGAAGGCCCTCGATAAATTAACGGTCACTTGCTACTGTCTATAAGTATTACTTCTGTCATTAAGTCTCTATATATAGGTCAGCTCTTTCATTGCATGTATTTATAATTATCCTCACTATATTATGCAGATTGAAGATCGCCGAATTGAAGAAAAGACAAATCGGTGTTATTGGGTTCATTAACACAAATCTCATAGATTCATATTCGGTTGAATTTCAGGAAAAAGATACCGAGGCCAACTTGCTACAATCGTTGGTATTAAATCAAAACAAAGTTACAATACTCTTTCCTTACAACTTAAAGTGAGTGTTACTTTCTTGTGCATATTCGGTTTCCCTTATTAGTCGAGGTTATAGTAATGTAATTGATGAGTTATGCATGTGTGCGCAGGTTCCACTATATCTCTACTTCTAATGGAGCAGTTGGTAGTCTCGCTTCCAGGTTTTTTTCGTCCCATCTTCCATGATTTTTTTCGTACCTCCTCCCACCTTCGCTGGTTTTTTTCATCCCCTCCCCCTACTTCATCAGTTTATTTTCATGTCACCCTCTCACACAACGAAAGAAATCTGAACAGGTCTGAACTTTCCATACTGGTGCAAGTTATTTAGTAATGTAGAATCAATCATGAAAAATCTCTAAAGATCAAATCTAAATTAATTAAACTTACCTTAAATCACTCAATCACATTAATTAGAAAACAAATATTTGATTTTTAGAAAAATTGCTCAATCACATTAACCTTACCTTAACTCATGGATGGTAAATCAATCTCCAAACAAAGGAAACAATACATCGAGGGAACAGTAAATAAACTCCCTTTCTTATGACATGTAATGATCTTCCCTTCCCTCTCCGTTGTTGAGCGTTCTTGATTCTTGAGGCCGATGCTTGGGCTGCATCACTGAGTCGCGATGATGCCGGAGGACGAGGACGGCGAGGCCAGGTGCCGCGGCACTGCGTTGGTCGCGGCCGGTGAAGGGGGCGAAGAAGGGCGGCTTCCCTGGCCGTGGTCGTGGCCGTGGCCCTAGGAGTTGGTGCGGTGGAAGCGGCACTTGAAGGACCCGGCGTGGGTGGCCGGCACTAAGACGCACTTGGAAGCGGGCCCGTGGCCCGCGCCGGATGGCACCGACGCCGACCCGGGCCACCTCCTCCGCATATTCTTGGAGCTGTGGCTGGCCGATTTACATGAAATTAATTCCCTTAGTTATGATGACAAATATAATACAGATAATCCATATTGTTATGCACTAGTGTGTGTGTGTCAAATAGATGGATTATGATCCCGTACCCAATAAGATGGATATGTGTGTGTGTGTGTTAGAGAGAGAGAGAGAGGGAAAGGGGGAGAGAAAGTGAGGAAGAGGGAGGGAGAGAGTGTGTGTGTGAGGATTTGATGGTAAAAAAGGTCGCCAGTGTCATTTCATATGTATGAGAATATTAATATTAAACTCTTAAAGTTAATGTGGCCCCGTTGCATCGCACGGGCGTTCTTCTAGTTCTCCTAGAGATTAAGCTTGAGCAGGGACTAGTAACCGTGTTAGACTCGAGACGAAAAGATGCCCAGGAGTATGCGGACATGACTCAAATGCTTGAGAAGTAAGTTAAATCGATCATTATCGCACCATATCGGCAACTTTGTTCACTTCCTGATATCAAGTACTCCCTCCGTCCCAAAATATTAGATGCTTCTTGACACTAAAATAGTGTCAAAAACGTCTTACATTTTGGGACGAAGTGAGTAATTGTTTTCTTTGTCTGGCAGGGTTTGGAAAAAATTCACCTCAAAATCTCCGGGACTGCCAAAGAAGCTGCAATTTAAACACCCGAAAGTAAGTACTACTAGCATGTTCCGCGCATCTCCTAGTCATTCAAGCGTTAGTTTCATCAATACCATTTAGCATGCTTGCTTATTAGTTTGATTGACCGCTATTTCTTATAAAGTGGTTGTGGCAGGAAGCCGGGAATAATTACTATGGATACTACGTTTGCGAGTCCATCCGCCACACGACCTGTGAGCGGGGCTACACTAAAAAAATATGAAATGCGTAAGCAATAATATTCAGAATTTTATTTTATTACCATCATTTGTGCTGAGTTTCATTCATTCATATATATGTATTGACCCCTTCTTCAAATTAGATGTTTCAGATGCGGGATGAACTCCTAGCACCAGATCGCATGCGAGCAATTCAAGAGGAATTGGCGGCATTCTTTCTTGACCACGTGATCGATAAAGACAGAGAATACCATGTGGACCCTGAGTTCATATATAATTAGGGGATGATATTGTAAGAGATCTTATATTGTATATATGTAGCCAGTAGCGTCGGATAGATATATGAAAACTTGTTGTTCGACCAATCTCTCGGAGAAGGAGAGGTCGATATCACTTCTCTCTCTATGCATATGTTCATGACGATCTTGTGTTTCCTTCATTTTTGCTTACTAGCTAGCGTGTCGAGTCCTCTCTATGCGTATAGTACATAGCGTCGACCAAGCACGGAGATAAGAGAGGATACTTCTCTCTATTAATTAGCTAACTAACACAATATATGAAACACCTAAATTAACCCCCCAAAATCCACCCCTTTAAAAAGACAAAAACCTCAGCTCCTGCGAGCTGCTAACGCGTGGATGCCTATTGGTCTCGGTTGGTGCCACCAACCGGGACCAAAGGGCCTCCTGCCTGGGCTCGCCTCACCGGTCACGTGGAGGCTCATCTGTCCCGGTTCGTGTAAGAACCGAGACTAAAGGCCAAGGGCTTTAGTAACGACCCTTTAGTCTTGATTCAGCAACCGGGACAAATGACCCTTATGAACCGGGACAAGTGGCCATTTTTCTACTAGTGGAGGCATGTGGTTTGGGACGTCTGTATGAGGTATCTGGTTATCGAGGCATCAGTACCCAGATAAGGATGGTTGTACATGCGGTTTCAAAGACGACTTTATGATGTCTGGTGGAAACACAATATCTCTGATCAAGCTATGTCGACACATGCCTGCATCGTGTCCGTGCTAATTTGGTGGATTTATGCACTCCGATGAAAACATAAGAGCTCGGTTCAATCCTTGCTTTCGTGCTTGGTGATAAGGCAAGACATGCAACATTACCAGTTTGTTGCATTTCTTGTGATAGAAAGAGAGCAAATTGATAAAGATTGTTCACACTCAATAGTTGACGACATAAAACTAGTTACCACTAAGAATTATATGTTGATATAGGAGAAATGCCACTGCAAAAATCAGAAAATGTTTAGAACCGCCAAGAAGCAAAGAACATGTGCAGGAAACCAAATAGTCCCACTCCTACATCCCTAGGATGAACGGATGTTCCTTGTTGACACCATCTTCTTCTTGCATCTGGAAGAACGGAAATGGAAAAAATGCTCTCTTGGAGAGAACACAGAGTGATCTCCCTGCTGCAGAGTGCAGACTCGATCTTCGGCCTCCTCATCACTATCGCATCTCTCAATGACTCCCCGTCCATGTTACGGTGCAACAGCCCATAGCGAGGAAACCCGATGAGCAACTCACGCTCGTTGAGTACAACCAGCCTACAGGCAAAATAGCTCCACATCGAGTTGAACCGAGAAGGCGATGTGTGAAACATCGTCCAGGCAGGAATCTGATACATCGTGGCCCAGGCCCCGTACTCGTAGTCCCGCTCCCGCATCACCAAAACTTCTATGTCGGTGGAGCAGGTGCCATCGCGGGTACCGCACAGGGCCATCACGCCGTCCAC
Source organism: Triticum dicoccoides (assembly GCF_002162155.2). Lineage (NCBI taxonomy): Eukaryota > Viridiplantae > Streptophyta > Magnoliopsida > Poales > Poaceae > Triticum > Triticum dicoccoides. Next base: position 25,789,778 of record NC_041382.1, read on the forward strand.
CTCGAACAGCTCCGGCCAAGGGTCACACCGGCTTTCAGTCAAATGGTAGAGCTGCTCTGGTATAAGTGTCCTCCTTGAACTAAGCATGCAAATTAAAGCCGTATTAACGCCTGTAAACTCTTAGGCTTCCACCCATCCGTTTTATCTCCCCAAAAAACTGACACCCTGCCGATCTAGTAGCATATAAACTCTTGCTCACTTTCTCCTAGCTCAACATTGCACAGCACCTCCGTAATCTGCCTTCCAGTAGAAGGTGAGTTTTCTTTTCTTCTTCTATATCTTATGCCCGATATATAGATAGCCCAATAGTACTACTTACTCCCTCCGTCCGGGTTTATTAGGCCCTTTAGCATCACAATCATGTCCCTTTTTATAAGGCCTTGCTTTGAAAAGATGCATGCATGCAACCATTTCATTGGTTGCATTAAAAGCCATTGTTGCTGGTGCCATGCGTGAGATATTAATACACTTCATGCATGCTTTCTTATTGGTTGCATGCATGTGAGAGAGTGCATTGGGAGTGGAATGAACGAATTAATGTGAGCAAATTACTATGTGTCTTGGTCTAAGAGAAAATGTCTTTAGGCCTAATAAACCCGGATGGAGGTAGTACATACTAGTGTTCTTCTTCAATGATTTGCTTTTGTTAGATAATAACGAGAATAAACGAGACAAAGAGATACGGATTTTGGGACAGAAGATGAGGATTCTGTCGTGCGCGCCGCCGCACGCGTCTTCTGGCGATCCGTCGATCCGTCCTCGGATCGATTTCCACTGCGCCAAGCCGAGTTCGACAGGTGCTCTTTTTCCACCGCGCTGTACGCTGCCATCGCGTGCGTACGCGTCCACGCGTGAAAAGCCAACAGCCGAGGAGCTACAAGTACCGAGGAGATTACGCGTTGTTGCTGCTACTACTACTCACGCTTTTTTAATCGATTGTACTGCTACTGCTACTCGCGAAGGATCACACGGTGAAGTACTAGCTACTACTTGCTCACGTGAAGGCTACAGGAGTACTAGTTGTCAAATCGCAAGTTGGCTCATCTAGTACTTGCTGTGGATTGATTGCTACGTTCACATCCAGCGTTTTCCAGGTGCTATTTACCCTATTTTGGGTTGCTTCGCATTAATTAATTCTGTCAAGAATATTTTTTTTGACTTGTACTACTTTGTGTATACAGATTTATCTACTCATGGCATTCATGAAGTACGACTTTCCGCTGCTGGATCGTGACACAAGGTTTACCCTATGGCAAGTCAAGATGCGGACGTTGTTGGCACAGGCCGACTATGATGTAGCACTGGATAGTTTTGGGAAGAAGCGAATTGAGGACTGGACTGCTGAGGAGAAAATAATTGATTGTAAGGCTTTGTCACAAATTCAACTTCATTTGCATAATAATATTTTGCAGGAAGTTTTGAGCGAGAAAACTGCCGCCGCTCTATGGTTAAAGCTGGAAGGGATTTGCATGACTAAAGATCTCACCAGTAAGATGCATCTGAAGCAAAAATTATTCCTGCACAGGTTACCCGAGGGAGGTAATGTTTTGAATCATATTTCAGAATTTAAGGAGATTATATCCGATCTAGCTGCAATGGAGGTTAAGTATGAAGAGGAAGATACTGCTTTAATGTTACTTTATTCACTGCCAAGTTCTTATACCAATTTTAGAGACACCATATTATACAGTCGTGATACTCTCACGCTTAATGAAGTTTATGAAGCTTTGAACTCTAAGGAGAAGATGAAATTAATGGTGCCTCATGATGGTTCAAGTTCATCCCAAGCCGAGGGATTATCTGTTCGTGGCAGGACAAAGGAGAAGAACTCCAATAATGGAAACAGAGGCAAAAGTAAAAACGACTACAGGGGCCGGTCGCAATCCAGAGACAAGAAATATTGCAGGTATTGCAAGAGAGGCGGGCATGACATCTCAGAGTGTTTCAAGTTGCAGAATAAAGAAAAGAAGAAAGGTAACAAACAAGGTGAAAATTCTGCTAACGTTGCTCGTGATGATAGTTCCGATGATGTTCTTGTCGTTATTGCTGGATGTGCTGAGACCAATGATGAGTGGGTACTTGATACTGCATGTACTTTTCATATGTGCCCGCATAGAGATTGGTTTAATACTTTTGATTCCACTACTTCTGCTGGTTCCGTTTTGGGTTTTGATAATTCACCATGCAAGATTGAAGGCATAGGTTCTATTCGAATCAAGATGTTTGATGGCATAATCAGAACTTTGACAGATGTTCGGTATATTCCGAAGATGAAGAGAAATCTTATTTCTATGAGTGCCCTTGATGCAAAGGAATACAAGTATTCAGGTGGAGATAGTGTTTTGAAAGTCACCAAAGGTTCCCTTGTTGTGATGAAAGGTGACTTAAGTTCGACCAATGGTCTTTATTACCTTCGAGGTTCTACCGTTTCAGGTAACGCTACTCCAGCTATTTCAAAGAATTCTGATTGTGATGCTGCTAACCTTTGGCATATGCGTCTTGGACATATGAGTGAACTTGGTTTGGCAGAGTTAAATAAGAGAGGTCTTCTTGATGGATATGAACCTGGTAAATTAAAATTTTGTGAGCATTGTATCTTCGGCAAGCACAAGAGGGTGAAGTTCAACACTTCGACTCATACAACCGAAGGTATTCTTGATTATGTGCATTCTGATTTATGGGAACCATCTCGCAGAAAGTCACTAGGTGGTGCTAGTTACATGCTGACTATTATTGATGATTATTCGAGAAAAGTTTGGCCTTATTTCTTGAAGCATAAATATGAAGCATTCTCAGCATTTAAGGAGTGGAAGATTATGATTGAAAGACAAACTGAAAAGAAGGTAAAAATACTTCGCACTGATAATGGTATGGAATTCTGTTCTAAGCAATTTAAGAATTATTGCAAGTCTGAAGGCATTGTCAGACATTACACCGTTCCTTATACACCTCAACAAAACGGTGTTGCTGAGCGTATGAACAGGACCATTATTTCCAGAGCCCGTTGCATGTTGTCCAATGCAGGTTTGCATAGGCGTTTTTGGGCTGAGGCCGCTTCCACTGCTTATTATCTCATTAACCGTTCACCATCTATTGCTCTTAATAAGAAAACTCCAATTGAGGTACGGTCTGGTTCACCTGCTGATTATTCACAGTTGAGAGTTTTTGGTTGCACTGCTTATGCTCATGTTGATAATGGAAACTTGGAGCCTAGGGCTGTTAAGAGCATCTTTCTTGGTTATAAGTCTAGTGTTAAAGGTTTTAAATTATGGAATCCTGAAACCCAGAAGGTTGTTATTAGCAGAAATGTTATCTTTAATGAATCTGCTATGTTACATGATGTTTCATCTACTAATGTTCCCGTTGAGAGTGAACAGCAGCCTATTGTTCAGGAGTCTACTGTTCAGGTGGAGCATGTTATTGATTCAGGTGGTACATCTCGTAATGAAATTGTTGATGCACATGATGAACCCGTCGTTAATGATGATCATGTCACTCCCACTCCAAATCAGCCTATTGTTCCACCCAGTTGGAATCTTGCACGTGACAGAGTTAGACGGGGTAGTAATAAACCTGAGAGGTTAATTGAAGAGTGCAATATTATTTCTTTTGCTTTATCTATTGTCGAAGAAATTGAAGGTAATGCTGAGCCTTCTTCATATTCCGAGGCTATTATTTCTAGTGATAGTAATAAGTGGATGACCGCTATGCATGATGAGATGGAATCACTTGAAAAGAATGGCACTTGGGATTTAGTAAGATTACCTAGAGAGAAGAAACCTATTCGTTGCAAGTGGGTTTTCAAGAGGAAAGAAGGTGTTTCTCCTAATGATGAGACAAGATATAAAGCAAGGTTAGTTGCTAAAGGTTACAGTCAGATTCCAGGTATTGACTATAACGAAGTCTTTTCTCCTGTTGTGAAGCATAGCTCTATTCGCAGTTTACTCAGTATTGTTGCCATGCATGATCTTGAGCTTGAACAATTGGATGTTAAAACTGCATTCTTACATGAAGAATTAGAAGAGGATATTTATATGGAACAACCTGAAGGTTTTGTTATTCCTGGAAAAGAAAAGCTTGTCTGTAAGTTAAAGAAATCTCTTTATGGATTGAAGCAATCCCCGAGACAGTGGTACAAGAGATTTGACACCTTTATGCTTTCTCAAGGTTTCAAAAGGTCTAATTATGATAGTTGTGTTTATTTAAAAACTGTCAAAGATTCAACTATTTATTTGCTCCTTTATGTTGATGATATGCTTATTACTGCAAATAGTATGTCAGAGATTAATGAACTAAAGAAGCAATTGAGTAACGAATTTGAGATGAAGGATTTGGGTACAGCAAAGAAAATACTTGGCATGGAAATATCCAGAGATAGACCGTCTGGAAAAGTGTATCTAAGTCAGAAGGGATATATTGATAAAGTTCTTCGTCGTTTTAATAAGCATAATGCCAAGCCAGTAAATACTCCGTTAGCTGCACACTTCAAATTATCATCAGTTTTATGTCCTAAGTCAGATGCAGATATTGAGTACATGTCTAGAGTTCCCTATTCGAGTGCAGTTGGTTCACTTATGTATGCCATGGTTTGTTCTCGTCCGGATTTATCATATGCATTGAGTGTTGTTAGTAGATACATGGCTAATCCTGGAAAAGAGCATTGGAGAGCAGTTCAGTGGATTTTCAGATACCTGCGTGGTACTTCTAATGCTTATTTACAGTTTGGGAAATTTAGAGATGGACTTGTTGGTTTTGTTGATTCTGATTTTGCTGGTGATTTGGATAAGAGAAGATCACTCACAGGTTATGTTTTCACCATTGGTGGTTGTGCTGTGAGTTGGAGAGCAATTTTGCAGTCTATTGTGGCTTGTTCCACTACTGATGCCGAGTATATGGCTATTTCTAAGGCATGCAAAGAAGCTATCTGGTTGAGAGGTTTATATTCTGAGCTTTGTGGAGATTCATCTTGCCCTACCGTATTTAGTGACAGTCAAAGTACTATATATCTTACAAAGAATTCAATGTATCATGAGAGGACAAAGCACATTGATGTCAGATTTCATTATATTCGAGATGTTGTTGCTGAAGGCAATTTGAAGGTATGCAAGATAAGTACTCATGATAATCCAGCTGATATGATGACAAAGCCAGTTCCGACCAATAAGTTTAAGCTTTGCTCAGGCTTAGTTGGTATTTCTCACTAGTCCTATGAACTTTGACGCACAAGGTGTTTATGCTGATTTGGATGGAGTTGTTCACTTTCTTCGACTACTGGAGGGAATTTGGCTCAAGGTGGAGATTGTTAAATTGTGATCCAAATTCTACTACCGGGTTGGACTAGACGTAGTACAACCGGTGTGGGCTTTTGCGTTGGTATCGACGCGTACTCGATTACTTGTCCTACAAGAACTCCTATGTGTTGCCCCACTTATATACCCCATGTAGTCGCACCTCAGACGGCCTGTCGTCTCGTGCTTGTAATACTCCTCCTCATAGTGATTGCGCCTTCGTGCGTCCGTGGTTTTCTCCCGCAAGGGTTTCCACGTAAAAATCCGTGTCTTTCTGTCTAATTTATTCTCGTTATTATCTAACAGAGGCTGCTAATTTCTACATCATGACAGTAGGGGCGGACGAGCCAAGAAGATTCATAGGACAGCCGCCTCCATCGTCTCCACCTTCGATCGGACACGCGTTGCTGAAGGGGCTGCCTTGTTCCAACTTGAGCGCACCAACCTTCCACCATGGCAGCCTGCACTGGGACCTCGGGCGGTACCACCGGAAGTACACCGAGAAGCACGATATAATGGTGTTTGACACCACGGTCGAGACGTTTCGGTGGATGCGGCGCCCCGCCGAGGCCTCACTGGGACTCTGGACATCGTTGTCGGAGATGAAGGACGCACTTGCTTTGTTTAGCGCCAGTGACGGTGTCATCATGGATGTCTTTGTGATGCAGGACTACAAGGAGGAGGTCTGGGTTTTACGACACCGGATTAACTTGTCGGCTTCCATGACAGCATTGCCGCAATTCGACTTGACAATGGCTGTGGTCAACGAGCGTGAGTTTCTCATCGAGCTTCCCGGGCGTCTGCTGCACTGTGACATTGATGGTAAGGTTCTAGGAGTCGTGAACGAAGACGGCCACCGCATACATATCACTACGTATTCGCTCAAAGAGAGCATTGTGCCGCTTGCTTTGTTTCAGGAGCAGAAAGGACATGGTGCGAGTGATGAGCCCCGTCCATTCTTCCTTGGGATGTAGTTAGTACCTTCCGATGCATTGTGATTATCGTCTGCCATACTTTCGTGTTTATCGTACGTGTGCTGTACTTCAATGTCAGAGGTTAATGTTCTTGACTTTGAATTATGATCCTATGGAATTATTGTACACTAGTGGTTGGGGCCCCTGATTGCGGCCTCACGAGCGTTCTGTTGTGCTATGTTGTCTAGGCATATTGGGCGTTCCTATGTTGTGCTAAGTTGTGTATGCACATTGATCACACTTCATTTTAAAAATCGTTCAAAAAAGAGCAAGCATAAATTTTTAATCCACAAGAATTTGTTCATACACTTACAAGCATGCGCAACATTGTTCCTCAACAAAAAGTCTACATAGGGGAACACCATAAGCCTTTTTTTTTTTGCTGGCAAACACCATAAACTTTAAAGATGACAAAGTTAACGGCCGTGCAATTGGTAAAATAGAAAGGGATAGGAAACCTGAGCAATCCTTGACATGTTCTACTTTGTATCCCTGTAGAGGCGAGCTAAAATTAAAACGATGAGCTATTTTAGGCAGGTCTTTCAAGTGACGTCTGGCAATTTATTCACATCAACAAGGTGGCCCTCAGAAGCCACCGGAGTTAGTTTGTCCTTAGTGCGTTCATATAAAAGAGAGAATTACCTTATGAAGATGCGAATTGTAATTCCTGACATTGCTTCAACTTAGTGGTAAAACGACAAACATTTCTCGGCAACTCAAGTACCTACGTACAAATTATAAATTTTGATCAAACTAAAGTCAATGGAACCTTAAGTTCCCTCAAGCATGTTTTTTTATTGGAGTTGGAATTCAAACACAAAGTCACAATATGAAGTCTGCCCTGTTTGATATTTTTTTCGACAAAGGATGGATTAACTCAAAATGTAGCATCAAGAGGATACAAACACAATAAGCACACACTCGATCTCTGCATAGCTAGGATGCACACAGCCAACACAAACTCACGCGCACAAAAACATGCCGGCAAATAGCAAAATCATATAGGACCAAAGCTATGTGTAGGCGATGAAAAAAGAAAAAATGCCCCAAAGCGATCATGTCCGCGATGGGCAAACTAGGAAAATGACTGCATCTGCACCATTCATCTCATGACACCACACGGACGACGAGATTCTTTAACAGCAACGCGTGTTTGATGATCCACCTAATCCGTAAGAACATCCCCTATGGAAGCCCTTTGAATCATAGGATTGGGGCCACCAAATTCTGCTCTATCGCATCATGGTTGATTCAATTTTGTACGACGAATACACCACGATTTCATGAACAACAGAGGACCATGTAGGAATTAAGATGATATTTTACAAAATACTGGCTCTGGCTACACATTAACCGCAAGCTAACGACCCACCATTACATTTAACTCCAGTAATGAAGCATTGTAGAGTGCAAATTTAAACCGTAATAGGCACTTGCCATCTTTTTTTGGAGACCGTGCCATCTTGTTTTTCAGCCCGTGCCATCTATTAGCGTTGGTAAGTGTGCTACTATCCAAAGGTGAGATAGCCACCCCCCTCCCACCGCGTCGTCTCCTATGAGGCGATTCGGGGGCAACCCTAGCGCCACCGATGTGCTCTCTCCCCTCTCTCCCTCCCCTCCGCCGGTGCCAAAGGGGCTCCCAGCGCTCGCGCGTGACCCTGATGAAGGTGGCAGCGGGGGATCTCGCGCCTCCTCCCTGGGTGGAGGGCTGCGGCTCCCGGGGCGGCGGCCTCGGCCGGTGGCGCGTGGCGTGGCCTGGGCGGTGGACGGCGCCGATGGGTACTGGTGGGCGGCCTTCACGGCTGCACGAGCAGCATGGTGGTCGCGGACGTCGGTGCTGCGGCGGCGCCTCGCTAGCCACCGGACCACCTTGGAGAAGCTTCAGTGCCACCCGATCTGCCTTGTTCCATGCCGGCGTCGGTCCCCGGCGGCTGCAAACGCCATATCTTGGTGATTGCTGGCCGAATTTGGCGTTTGGTTGAGGTTCTGGGTGAACCCCTGGCCAGCACGGCAGCCCCCCAAAGTCGACGCCGTTGGCGCCGATCCCCTTCTTGGAGGCTTTGGGGTGGTCCCTCTCCCTTTCGCCTCCGCTGGAGTATCAACATCCCTTCATCAATTGGATAAGAGTAGCAACAGATGTTGCCTAGACGGTGGCTTCAAACTTACTGTTGTATTTCTTTGTAAGGTCTTCTGTGAATTATTAATAAAGTGGTTGCATGCATCGTCCAGATGCAGAGGCCGGGCACTAGTAGAAAAAGGGTCAAACGTGAAGCACATTAGTGCCAGTTTGTATTTGAGCCGGCACTAATGTATACATTAGTGCCGGTTCCAACGGCTAGCCGGGCCGCTTTCATTAGTACCGGTTCGTGGCGAACCTTTAGCACCGGTTCGTGCCACGAACCGGTACTAATGAGAGTGGTGGCAGGATGTTGTCAGAATGGGGCCCTCCAGCCCCTTTAGTACCGGTTCTTGGCACAAACCCGTACTAAAGGTCGTCCTACATAAACCCTTCGTCCACCCGAGCTCGCTCTGTTCTTCCCCTTTCCCCTCTCCTCTCTGTTCTTCCCCTCTTCCTCTCGAGCTCATCACACATTTTGCCCAAAATTTGTCAAGATTTGAAGGCCCCCATCCATTCAAATGATCATAAAGGTTAGCAACTTTGTCCTTTCATCTCTCATTGCTAGATTAGCTCTTGCAATGCTTTATATAGTGATTAATTTGTGAGTTTAGTAATTTGGGAGGATATTTATATATGTGCTAGTATTTGATTTATATGCAATTTGAGGTCAAAAATAACACTTAGTTTGCATATGTAGGTGTGGTTTACTTAGTGCCTTCTAAATCTCCATCGTAGCCACTGTCGATCGCCCGCACCGTCCCGTCACCGGCACCACCTTGTGGTGAGCCTTTTGTTCATGAAATTTTATATAAAAATTTATGTTTGTGTGATTTGGATATATAGTTACTCGTATAATTATCTTACCCGTACGTTGTTTGTTATACATATAGTGCCATGGTTTTGATATCCGTCCCCGTCGGCCCTAGTCCTTGTTATGATTCGGATGTGGTATGTATATTCTCTTTTAAAACTAGTTGCATTTCGTGTTTATGACAAATTATGCCTATCAAGTTGACATAGAAATTTTTTCTAGGAGGTATGTGAACCGGAAATTCCAACCGACCCTATTGACGAGAGGTTAAATTTAGTTGAAAGAGAAAACGAGTACTTGAAAGAAAAGTTGAAAAGAATTGAGGGGGAGAAGATGGAATTGGAGTTGCATGTTGCCGATGTCGTCGATGATCACAAGATCAAGATGGAGAAAATGCGCTTGAAGATTAGAAAAATTAGAAAATATGCCATCGATAGTGAGGCTTGGTATCATTATGCTGTTGGATCCATTGTTACCTTAGTTGCGAACTTGATCGTATTTGTTGTTGCATTTAAATGCTTTAACTAGAGAGTTATTTGTTTGTTGCATTTAAGTGTTGTATGAACTTTATGTATGAACTTGTATTAATTTGGTCTATTCGGTGTTGTGTAATGAAGATGAGCCAACAATGGATGTACGATGACCGATGCTCTCCCCAGTTCGTTGAGGGCGTGCATACTTTTCTGCTTGCGGCTGAGGCAAACAAGCGGGCGGATGGTTTTATACCTTGTCCATGTGCTCACTGTAAGAATGGTCACAATTACTCTACGTCAAGAACCATTCACGTCCACCTGTTTAAGTCCGGTTTCATGCCCCATTATAATGTTTGGACTAAGCACGGAGAAAGAGGGGTTATGATGGAAGACAATGAAGAAGAAGAGGATGACGACAGCTATCCTAGCCATGGGTTTCCTGAATACGATGATACAACAATGGGGGAAGAAGCTGAGCCGGTAATGCGGGAAGAAGCTGAGCCGGCAATGCGGGAAGAAGCTGAAGAAGAGGCATCAGATGAGCCCGTTGATGATCTAGGTCGGGCCATTGCCGATGCAAAGAGAAACTGCGCAAGTGATTTGGAGAAGAAGAAGTTGCACTGCATGTTAGAGGATCACAAAAAATTGTTGTACCCGAATTGCGTAGGTGACAAGAAAAAGCTGGACACCACACTGGAATTGCTGCACTAGAAGGCAGAGAATGGTGTATCTGACAAGGGATTTGGAAAGTTGCTGTTAATGATAAAGGATATGCCTCCAAAGGACAAGGAATTGCCCGAGAGTACGTACGAAGCAAAGAAGGCTGTCTGCCCTCTAGGGTTAGAGGTGCAGAAGATACATGCATGCCCTAATGATTGCATCCTCTACCGCGGTGAGTACGAGGATTTGAACGCTTGCCCGGTATGTGGTGCATTGCGCTATAAGATCAGTCGCGATGACCCTGGTGATGTCGAGGGCCGGCGCCCCAGGAAGAAGATTCCTGCTAAGGTGATGTGGTATGCTCCTATAATACCACGGTTGAAACGTTTGTTCTAAAACAAAGAGCATGCCAAGGCGATGCGATGGCACAGAGAAGACCGTAAGAAAGAAGGAAAGTTGGGAGTACCCGCTGACGGGTCGCAGTGGAGAAAAATCGAAAGAAAGTACGGGAAGGAGTTTACAGATGATGCAAGGAGCGTATGGTTTGGTCTAAGCGCAGATGGCATTAATCCTTTTGGGGAGCAGAGCAGCAACCATAGCACCTGGCCTGTGACTCTATTTTTGTATAACCTTCCTCCTTGGTTGTGCATGAAGCGGAAGTTCATTATGATGCCAGTGCTCATCCAAGGCCCTAAGCAACCTGGCAACGACATTGATGTGTACCTAAGGCCATTAGTTGAAGAACTCTTACAACTGTGGAATGGAATAGGTGTACGTGCGTGGGATGAGCACATGGGGGAAGAATTTGACGTAAAGGCGTTGCTGTTCGTGACCATCAATGATTGGCCTGCTCTCAGTAACCTTTCAGGACAGACAAACAAGGGATACCGCGCATGCACGCACTGTTTGGACGATACCGACAGTATATATATGGCTAATTGTAAGAAGAATGTGTACCTGGGACATCGTCGATTTCTTTCGAGCAGGCATCCCGTAAGAAAGAAAGGTAAGCATTTCAAAGGTGAGGCGGATCACCGGACGAAGCCTGGCCACCGTACTGGTGCTGATGTACATGATATGGTCAAGGATTTAAAGGTGGTCTTTGAAAAGGGTCCTCGTGGACAACCTGTTCCGAATGACGCTGACGGACGCGCACCCATGTGGAAGAAGAAATCTATATTTTGGGACCTGCCCTATTGAAAACACCTAGAGGTCCGCTCCACAATCGATGTGATGCACGTGACGAAGAATCTTTGTGTGACCCTGCTTGGTTTCTTGGGCGTGTATGGGAAGACAAAAGATACACCTGAGGCACGGGAGGACCAGCAACGTATGCACGGAAAAGACGGCATACATCAGGGTCATGCAAGCTACGCTCTTACCAAAGAAGAGAAGGAAATCTTCTTTGAATGCCTGCTAAGTATTAAGGTACCGTCTGGCTTCTCGTCGAATATAAAGGGAATAATAAACATGGCAGAGAAAAAGTTCCAGAACCTAAAGTCTCATGACTGCCACGTGATTATGACGCAACTGCTTCCGGTTGCATTGAGGGGGCTTCTACGGGAAAATGTTCGATTAGCCATTGTGAAGCTATGTGCATTTCTCAATGCAATCTCTCAGAAGGTAATCGATCCAGAAATCATACCAAGGTTACATAATGATTTGGTGCAATTTCTTGTCAGTTTCGAGTTGGTGTTCCCACCATCCTTCTTCAATATCATGACGCACGTCCTAGTTCACCTATGCGAAGAGATTAACATTTTGGGTCCTGTATTTCTACACAATATGTTCCCCTTTGAGAGGTTCATGGGAGTCTTAAAGAGATATGTTCATAACCGTGCTAGGCCAGAAGGAAGCATCTCCAAGGGCCGTCAAAATGAGGAGGTCATTGAGTTTTGTATTGACTTTATTTCTAACCTTAAGCCGATTGGTGTTCCTGAATCGCGGCATAAGGGCAGACTGGATGGAAAAGGCACGCTAGGAGGGGAACAAATAATATGTATGGACGGACATTCTCTCACTGAAGCACACTACACAGTTCTACAGAATTCCGCCTTGGTGGCTCCGTATATGGATGAACACAAGAATTTGCTACGCTCCAAACACCCGGAGCGGTCTGATGACTGGATTACACGTGAACAAACCAGGAGTTTCGCTAGCTGGTTGCAGACACGTACCATGCATGACACCTCTATTGAAGATGACCTGTACTTCCTGTCCCAGTTACCATCTTCGAATATAATGACTTTCAAAGGGTACGAGATAAATGGTAATACATTTTACACGATCGCCCAAGATAAGAAGAGCACCAACCAAAACAGTGCTGTCCGCTTTGATGCAGAAACCAAGACGGGAAAGGAAACATATTATGCTTATATACAGGACATATGGGAACTTGACTATCGACGTGGTTTGAAGGTCCCTTTGTTTCGATGCAAATGGGTCAATATGACACGAGGCGGGGTAACGGAAGACCCGCAGTACGGAATGACAACAGTGGATCTCAACAATCTTGCGTATGCAGACGAACCATTCGTCCTAGCCAATGATGTGGCACAGGTTTTCTATGTGAAGGACATGTCTACCAAGCCAAGGAAAAGAAAAGATAAGGAAGCGAATGCATCGTACGATGAGCCAAAGCGGCACATAGTTCTTTCTGGGAAGAGAAACATCGTGGGAGTGGATGACAAGACAGGCAAGTCAGAAGATTATGAAAAGTTTGATGAAATTGCTCCATTCACAGTGAATATTGACCCGAGCATCCCGTTAAATGATGAAGATTTTCCATGGTTACGGTGCAAAGGGACACACGCGAAGAAAAAGTTTCACACCCAAAGATCTGGGATGCGATCGGCTTCACTAGCTATCATCACTTTCTTCTGTGTTTCACACCCAGAAGGGAATCTCTATAATAGTTAGGGTAGTTAATTATGTGTTTTGGCATTTGAAACGCGAAGAAATTTTATGTGCAAACAAATTCTTTCATGCCTTTTCTGATTTTTAAAGTTAAGTTATTCACAAACTAGTGATTCACATTAATTTCAAATAATTCAAAATTTAAACTATTCAAATTTGGAAACTACGGGCACTAACAGAAAATTTGTAATTTTTTGTACCTAAAGCAAAAATATTCACAAAGAAACTCTAAATACACAAAAAAACAACGCAAAAATAAATAAAGCAAAAAAAATAAAAAAAGCCCGCCTACTAGGCTAGAGCGGCCTGCATACGACTAGAAACCCAACCCGTTGTTGGGCTAGGATGCAGGCCCGCAAAGGCCCGGTAGGCCCACGGGGCAGCACAGCACAGATAGGCCTAGAAGGCCTGCATTTGAGAGGAGCTCGAAGGAGCAGCCGCGGCTGGGTTTATAAACCAGTGCGGCTGCCCTTCGCTAGGCGAGGTGGGACTAAACTTTGCGCCCCTCGCCTGGCAGCGCACCACCCTTTAGTACCGGTTCGTGGCACCAACCGGTACTAAAGGGGGGGCCTTTAGGACCGGTTGGAGTCACCAACCGGTACTAAAGGGGGTCGCTTCCCGCCGCTTGGCCTGGACAAAACAGGCCTTTAGTACCGGTTGGTGGCTCCAACCGGTACTAAAGGTGTCCCCTATATAAGAAACACTTCGAAAATTTTCAGTTCCTCATCTCCCACTTCTCTCTGCCGCCGCCCCGTCCCGCGCCGTCGCCTCCCCCATCGCGTCATCCCCGTCGACTCCGCGACGCCCACGTCCTCATCGCGTCGTCCCCGTTGACTCCGCGGCACCCCCGTCGCCGTCCCGGTCGCCGATTCCCTCGCTTCGCCGTCGCCGTCGCCGTCGCCGTCGCCTCAACCTTGCCTCGGCGTCGCCTCGACCTCGCCTCACCGTCGCCGTCGCCTCGACCTTGCCCGCGCGCGCTGTGAGCCCCTCCCCCGGCCCCTCTCCTCCCTCCAATCGATCGTAGCGCACACCGGCGCCGGCGCCGGCACCGACCGTAGCGCACACACACGCGCGCGCACACACACACTACATGCACACACACACACTACACACACACACTAGACGCGCACACACACACAATTTTTTTGTTTTTAGCTTTTAGTTTTTTCTGTTTTTCATACAAAGTTTTAGATGAATTAATTAATTAGATTAGATTAATGTCAAATAGTATGTAGAAATGTTAGTTATAATATATATAATGTCAAATGTTATAGAAATGTTAGTTATATAGAAATGTTAGAAATTTTGGAAATGTTAGTTTTAGCTAGCTAGATGAATTAGATTAATTTCAAATTGTTAGACGATGATCGATGTTTTCTTAGTTTCTTATATTTTTAGTTATAAAATTTAGAATTTGCATATATGAAATCATCACAATCCATCATTTAAAAAATGTTACTTTACTTTTGCGGCACATAGTATTTTGTTGTCGACGATACCCGGCCCGCATCCTTGCCGTCGACACGTCCGCGACGACGTCCTGCTTTAGAGGACCCATGTCCGGGAATGGGCTCCGCCGGGCTGGCACTGGGAGGTGCTACCTTCAGGGGCGCGACGCTTGGTGAGGAACCCGGCCCCGGGTCCCGTCAACGACCCTCATCTTCTTTGGTGGCATTCGCGTGGGCCACTTTCGGTGCGGAGGGAGCCGGCCACGCCGGATGTGGTACGTCGCCGTGTCAGGGAGGAGGACGAGCACGTCCATCGCTACATGGCTACTATGGACGTCAGATTCTCCAATACCTGGCAGGTTCTTTGGGGAGATCACCCGAGCTATGATCCAGTGATGGTTCCTTCACTTTGGTTGTCCACCGCCTAGATTACTCTCTAGTATTCGATCTTTATTATCTAGTGAGCTAGTGATGTATTCGATATATAATATTCGAGATGATTTATTCGAGATTATATATATTATTTGAGACGATGTATTCGACAAGATTATATCTATTATTCGAGACGACGTATTCGAGATTAAATCTATTATTCGAGACGATGTATTCGAGATTATATCTATTATTCGAGACAATGTATTCGAGATTATATCTATTATTTGAGATTATACTAAATTGTTTTATATTTCTTTTGGCATAGTTAAATAAAAGCTATGGCGGACAATACCGACAGAGAGAAAGAACAGACCATGTTCGATATCATATGCGGGCCAGATGATGATCAGAATGAAGAAGATTTTGACGGCTCCGAATTTCTAAACAACACCGGAGAGGGTGATATGATATTCGATCGCGACGACCGAGAAGATGAAGTCATGAACTGCGACGAAGAACATGTTGATCCTGAAACAACAGACACCGGCGAGGTATATATATTTATATAAGCAGGAATCTGGTGATCATCGCATGTTTCAAATGAGTTGAAGATATATTAACGAATCGACCTTTCTTCTTTCAGCCATCCGGATCGAGCAAATCTTCAGGCAAAAGGACGAAACGAGGCCCGAACAAAAAGTTGAAGGAGGGCGTAAAGTACAATATCGAGGCAATCAGACCTAATGGCGAACCTTTAGCGCCTAAGAAGATTGCGGACAAGTTCGTTCGTCAGTGCGGAGTTCTTGTGAAGGACCAACTCCCGATCTCCCTTCAAGAATGGAGAAAGCCAGCAAAGCCACGTCCAAATGTTACTTTTGTCGACAAAAATAAAAAAAACTGCTTTGGGATACTCTCATGGAACATTTCACCCTACCAGATCATTTCATGGAAGCAGATGTGCGGAAAGTCAAGGACGCTGCTTTTAGGAAGATGGCGGTTGCATTCAAGAACCACAAGAGAACGACGTGGGAGAAGTACGTCAAGGGAGGAAGGAAGACTCCAGTATTCGAGGGGATACTAGAGAATCAAAGTGCTCATTGGGACGATTTCGTGAAATTCAAGGATTCAGAATTAGCTAAGGAACGGTCGAGAATAAACAAGAAGAATGCTGAAAAAAAGGATAAGTTCCATAAGCTGGGGCCAGGTGGCTACGCGGTGGCAATGCCTAAGTGGGATAAGTCTGAGAAAGAGATGGAGGATGCAAGTGTCACTCCGGTTACTAAGAGCTGGCCCCCCAGGTGCAGGACTTGGTTCTATGTGCATGGGGGGGAGTTGGACCCGAAGACAGGCAATGTTTCGACGAAGGCATGTCTGAACGGAGCCGACGATGCGCTACTTGTTGCAATAGAAGAGGCTCGATCGGGGGTGTTCCAGCCCAACAGAGAGAACGACGAGCTTACGCGTGCCCTGGAAAATCCTGAACACCCGGGAAGAACACGAGGCAAGGGCGTTATTCCGTGGTATGAGGGGTTTCCGGACTGGAACGCCGACTACAGAACCCGTGCGAGAAAGAAGATTGCGGAGGAGAAGAAGAGGAAGATGGAGGAGGAGCAGAGGAAGTGGGACTATGAACGCCTTCAAGGCCTAGAAGCAAGTCAAGCGGAATTGGCAGCTAAATTCCAGCGGCAGCAGGAGCAGATCGACTCACTTAGCCAGCAAAGGGGGTCTTAGCAGCTGCATCAGCTAGCGGATGATCCAGCATTGGATACCACCGCCCCATCCATGCCGAGAAGCAGTGTGTCCGCCCCGGGCGACGCACTGCTGGATAGATACCCCGTGGATGATATCGCGGAGAACACTAACTGCGAGCTACACTTCAAAATTAAGAACATATCCTTGAAGGTGGCGGACGGTGTTGCTTATACAAATTCCCCCGATGCAACCTTCCATTGCAACCCGATTCCAGCAGGCTATGCTCGTGTCGTGGTTGATGAGGTGGTGGACCAATATTCGGGGCTAGAGCTTGACATTCCTGGAGGTGACGAGGAGCACACACTCGGAGATGCCAAACATAGTATCATCCTATGGAGAAAGGATTGCATCATCTTTCGAAGGCCACCCACACCGCGTCACCCGACTCCTTGTCGAAGTCCGCCACCGAGTCAGCAGACTCCCGCTCCTCCAAGTCCACCAACGCGTTAGGCCACTCCTCCTCCTCCAAGTCCGGCAAAGTGTCAGGCCACTCCTCCTCCAAGTCCGACACAACGTCAGACGTCCACTCCTCCTCCAAGTCCGGCACAACCTCAGGCCACTCCTCCTCCAAGTCTGGCACAGCTTCAGGCCACTCCTCCTCGTCCAACTCAGCCCCGTCAGCCGTCTCCGCCACCTCAGCAATCGCAGACGAGACACCCCGCAGCTATGGTGCGTAGCGGTACGAGTCGAGGTGATAGTACAGGAAGTACATGCGGAGGCAAGCGATATAAATATGGTCCGAACCTCAGTACTCCTCTTCCTGTGAGGGCTTATGACAGGACCGAGGACCAAACCAATGCCATAGTGCGGGCAGAAGTCGACGCCCATTTTGGACCGAAACCGCCACCGCCGCCAAGGGAGAAAGTGCCTGTGGAAGTAGTTGACCACTTCATTCGTATGGCTCAACCACCAGCTCCTAAGCCTGTTGACACAGACTATGAGCGCCACATCAGGAAGTTACATCGACAACGTCTATAGAAGGAGGCGAGCTCGAGCTCGAGCAAACAACAAGCAGCTATCAAAAAATGCGGGAAAACCGTTGCCCAGCTGGGAAAAAAGCGGCGCAATCGATCCCCCCGCTTGTTGTGCCGCCAACAACACGTGACAGTACGCGCGCCCAATATTATTGTGGCCAAACAGTTTACGTTCCCGAGGTGGGCGATGTGGTAATAACCCAGGAGCATATAATGCTGGCTGAAGAACTCAAGATCACTGTTGGACAACTCCTCGAGATCGAGGACATGCCTCTGATTACAGAGGAGGAAATAAAACGGAAATTTTTCCGGGGCCAACCTTTGGTCAAGCCAGAAGATGTCAACAAGCTCCCAACGAGAATGTATGAATTGCATCAATGGTACATGGACATTATCAAGAGATCCGATCGAGAGTCCCTCATGGTGTATGTCAAGAAGGATGATTACTATCATCAGAAAGCTGTGGCCGTTGAGTATTCTGAACTGTTTCAGTTATACAATCAAGCCGCACTCGACAAATCTATCGTCAGTTGCTATTGTCTGTAAGTGATTTCTTTCTGTAATTTAAGTCTCAAGCTAGCTATAGTGATCCTTTTGATCAATCATTATGTGTAATTATCCTTACTATATTCTTTTCTGTGGTATTATGCAGGATGAAGATGTATGAAATGAGAAAAAGTGGACGCTATGGCATTGGGTTCATTGACCCAAACACCGTTAATGAATACACATGAAAAATAAACAAGCATCATGAAAAAGAGGTAGAGGACAGCATGTTCGAGTTCTTGAAGCGCCTCAAATACAATGAAGATATACTACTTCCTTACAACTTCCAGTAAGTCACACTTTCTTGTACTACAAATTCTCTGTTTTTGCCTACTACGTAGCTACATGTTTTTGCTTACATATGCCCACTTAATTAAGACATGCAAACGTGTGTGCATGCAGATTTCACTGGATCTTGTGTATCATTAAAGTTGACGCCGGAACAGTTTAAATACTGGACTCGCTACTCAAAGCAAATAGTGACTACAACATCTTGTTTGGGATAGTCAATAGGTAATTTCAATCATTATTAACTATATATCTCGGCCTATTTAGTTCGTCATTTCATGATATGAACTATTTAATAACCCTTTATTCATTTTCTTTGTCAGCGGGCAGGGCTTGGGCAAGGTTCATCGAAGGTGAATGGAAACCAAAGCTGAAATGGTTTCGAGCCAAGGTAAGTAATTAAGTAGTACTAGCTAGCTAGATAGCTGCCATCTCTTTAATTATCATGCTTGATTAATTATTATCTGATCAAATTAAATTTCATTCTCGTAATAAAGGCCCTGAAGCAGGCGCAGGGGACTGATCTGTGTGCATTCTGCGTTTGCGAGAACATTCGCATGATGGCGTCCGAAAGGAGCAGATCTCAAAGACAGGAATGGGTACGCTTGTCAAAACACTATTCACAGTTTTTACACCATTATCGATATCTAGTCACACAACTAATACACATGCATATTGATCTCCTTCTTAACAGTTCAAAGAGGTGCGGGACAAGCTCCTAGAAATGGAGCGCGTAGAAGCACTTCAAGAGGAAATAGCAGGATTTTTGCTCGACCAGGTCATAAATACGAAGGGAGAAAACTATTACCTGCTATCGCCCCAATCGACCAAGTCATGAACCACTTCCAATTGTCATCGTGCTTCGAAGGCACCAATCAGGCTAATGTCACTGGCTCCGAAGGCAACATGCATATGTAGGAGAAATTGTATATAGCTATACATGTGTGTATGTGTGAATTAATATGATGGTTTATGAGACATGATTGATGATATATATATGATTGGTTCTACTAGAAGTTCTATATATATATATATATATATATATATATATATATATATATATATATATATATATATATATATATATATATAT